>NW_027503635.1:0-42126 GCF_021521415.1 Bidens hawaiensis
ACTCGAAAGATAATGCTAAATATTCTTTCAAATATACAGCTAACTAACGTTCAAATCAAACAGAATATATATCCTAAGATGGATCATATTCCGACTTTACAGAAATCATGTCGGCGTCAGGGAGAAAGTGGCTTTGGTTGTGCAGGAAGAAGCTAACCTTTCGTCTCGTTTGTGTCAGTCTAGTTGGTCCATGTAATGATCTACCGAATCTTGGATATCAGTCCGTTGCCCTACCCGAATTACATGCTTATTTCATCGCCTCAACTGAAGTCGAACATTGTGGTCGTTACAACTATCAAGTTAAAAATGACATGAGAATATTGCATTATGATTTATGAACTAACCTCCATCTTTTTCCATCATGTTTTCAGGGAAAATTGTTGATTGAATCCAATGAAGAAATTGATAGGGGTTATTATTATTTCTTTTATCAGCCTTTTAGTTTCTTTCATTCTCCAACATTCAGCTCCAGACATTCATCCTGGTTTTGATCAAACAAATCTTGATTTTACATCTGCAAAAGGTTTGTTTTATGTTTTGAACAATGCAGATTCAGTTCTTTTCGAACCATTCATCGCGATTATATTTTTAGTTTCAGGACAAGACGGCGGTTCTCAGAATGTAAAAGCTTGCTTGAGTAGGTATGAATCGGCATTGTATCGTAAAGAATCACCATACAAACCTTCATCTTACCTCATTTCCAAATTACGCCAATACGAAACACTTCACAAACAATGTGGACCACACACAGAATCCTACAACCGAACCATAAGAAAACTAGAACCTGGTCATGTGAGCAGTGAACATGAAACATCGGATAACGAGTGCAAGTATCTTGTACGGATACCTTTTGACGGACTAGGAAACCGAATGCTGAGTCTAGCCTCAATGTTCCTTTACGCGCTTCTCACGGATCGCGTCTGCTAGTCTATGACAATGAAGGTGACACTGCTGATCTCTTCTGTGACCCTTTCCCGAAGCAACCTGGTTACTTCCAAAAGATTTTCCCATCGGAAATCGACTTGAAAACTTGAATCAAGAATCCCCAGAGTGTTACGGTAACATGGTGAAACATTCGGGAAATACATCTTTTGTGTATCTACATATGATTTATACATTTGATGATTATGACAAGCTTTTTTTTGTGATCAAGATCAAAGATTTCTTCGAAAAGTTTCATGGGTAATCATGAAATCACAATTCTATTTCGCCCCGTCTTTGTTCATGATAAAATCATTTGAACAAGAACTAGCTGCCCTCTTTCCAGAAAAAAGAAACAGTATTCCATTTCTTAGGCAGGTATTTGTTCTTCCCCTCAAATCCTGTCTGGGAACTCATAACCAGATACTATCGCGTTTATTTAGCAAAATCAGATGAAAAAATCGGCAACAAGATCAGAACTTTTGACCCTAGATTCTTGGCTGCTGCTTTTAACTTTACTACATCTACACTCGAGGCTGTCCCAGATACAATACTAGCGTGCTCGTTCGAGAATAACGTGCCTACCCCAAAATCGACATGAATGCATCACAAGTAAGTGGGAAGTCTAAATCCGTTATAGTGACATCTTTAACCTCCAAGTATTATGAGAAACTAAGAGATTTGTATTGGGAGCATTCGGCTGTTAATGGTGATACGATTGGAGTTTTTCAACCAAGTTCCGAAGGGGGTCAAAAAACCGGGAACAAGAAGCATGATAGGAAAGCATGGGCAGAAATTTACTTGCTGAGCCTGACTGATAAGCTCATCACTAGTCCCTGGTCAACCTTTGGTTATGTGGCTCAAGGTCTTGGTGGATTAAGGCCATGGATTTTACATATGCCCAAGGATGAAACAGTGCCAAATCCTCCTTGTACTCGAGCCATGTCGATGGAGCCGTGCTTTCAAAAACCCCCTTTTAATGGCTGCAAAATGAGAGCAGGGGTTGATACTGGTCCACTTGATCCTTACATCAGACGTTGTGAGGATGCAAGCCAGGGTCTCAAGCTAGTTGATCCCAAGGCTAGTTGAACAAGAGAGTGTGTGTGTGTTTGTAATGCTGTCAACTTTTAGTTCGTACCATTAAATTGCAGTGTTGAAAACTAAATATCGCTGGCAATCGCAAACAGTTTTACATATCGATCTGTCCATAGTTATTTTGCTTCATACTATAACTAGACTGGGAAAATGTATAGAAGTCAACAGAATATGCGCGAAGAATTCGACGTTGTCAGTATCCAGATATGGGCTACTTAACATCCCCTATATGATCCCTGGCTAGACGCTACATACATACGAACTATAACTGATGTTAAAGTCGATATATACTTTAACCGGTCATACTGATCAGTGTTTGGGGTGTAATATCAAGCCTTGGCATGCTCTCAGGATTGGCCTAATTAACACACTTATTTGATATCAAAATTTAAGGCAATATGAATCATGAGAGCAAACTCAAAGACCTCCAAACGCCTATCTAGGTCATCTGTCACATTAACACTAAAAATATGAGGTGTAAAAGTTTTTTAACATAAAAATGTCTCACCTGACGCAATCACAACCACATTTGTGATTAAGATTCAAAACCATACTGTTACAAAGCATATAGCCCCTCTATTAGTATATTTAATTTTAAGTTATACCATAATGTCGAGAAAAACAAAAATTAAACACAACCTATTCAGTTTATCTTTGATAATGAAGGCAAGTTATTAAAGAAAAATTAAATTAAATAAAAATTAAACAAATTATAGATGTATATTATATATACTATTAGGGGTGAAACTGAAAATTAAAAGTAAAACCTAAATATTATTCATACCAACATGAAATTCTAATATGTACTAGTGGAACTGAAATCGCGTGTTGCTACAGGAAGAGAAGCTGTCACAAAACATGTATCGAATATAATAAGACTCAAGAATAACAAGAATTTGACAACTTATAGATTTAATCTTGAATATGTGATTAAATGGACCATTGACTATTAGAGCATAAGTTTAGGGAAGGTTGGTTTTTTGTGTTTGAAGAGTTCGTTTGTTGGTTGAATGGAGAAGCGTATTGTCTAAAACCAGGCCATGGGGTGTTCGAGTTGTTTATCGGATTCATTTTTGTATGCGTGTGGAGAATTGTAAGATTGAAGGTGCTTTTGTTTGAAAGAATTAACATATTTGTTGAAGGTGATTTTTTCGTTTGAGATACTGGTGTATATATATATATATAGTGTGTGTGTGTGCTGGGTAATTTTTTTTTATTTGACCATTTGTAACGGTCATAAACATTTAACAACTTTCTTACCAGCGACAAGGAAATGTCCCCCACCCCCCGGTGGACAAAAAAAAATTGCAAGGGGGAGGGTCCACGACGATATTGGGGCGATATTGCCCTCAATATCGCCCCACTACACTTGGTCTAATAAGGATAACACATTTGTCGATTTTCTCTCCCCACATGCCAATTCCCTTATCATTTTAAAACATCCATAGCTTTTTTAATGACATTTAAAAAAAGATAAGAAAAAATTACTGTTTGCGTCCCTGTGGTTTTAAGGCGGAGGTACAATGAGTCACCGAAATTTTTTTTGAACTTGTTGAGTCCCTGTGGTTTCAAAAATGAACCATTTGAGTCCCTATCGTTACTTAACTTTCAGGGTAAACTTTCATTTTACTGAAACCACAGAGACTCAAATTATTCGTTTCTGAAACCACATGGACTCAAATTGTTCGTTTTTGAAACTGGTGCTAGACTGTCGCTATCTAGTCAAAAGCAATTAAATCAAGGTCCTAATCACCTAAGCTAGTCAGGATAAGTAGGGTGTCGAACCACGAGGAGTATGTGGTGAGTGTAAAGTGTAAACGATTCCTAACATTATGAAGTAATTCAATTAACGAAGTGCTGATCACACTAGCAAACAAGTTGGTTTTAATATTGATTAAACACGTAAACAACTTTCAAGCAATTAACAAAGACAAATCACACCCGGGAATCCAAGTAAGCAATCTCATGCACGTAACAGATAAACTATCCTGTGTCAACTATAGACTGACTAACTGGTTAAACCTTAGGCATCCACGCTCGCTAACACACGGCACTGGTTATTAAACGGTCCCTGCCAGTGTGACTCAACTAAGGGCAAACGTATGCTTTCTTGCAATTAACAGGTCAAAACAATCCTACAAGCAATTATCATAGCAACTGGCACACTAATCGTTCCGATCGAAATAAACCTAAACTGACGTTGTGCACAATAATACTAGACATCAATACTCACAGATTAACATCAAAGATAGTTACAATCAATCGTTCTAGTACATGAGAAAATAACTGAAAGATTACAAACTATACATCCCGGATATGACTCGAAGGAACTAGCCGCGCATCGGCATCTCTCGGGATTCGGTTATGCTCTGGTGGGACATGTATGATGCTTGGAGATGATTGGAAGTGATGGTTCTCCTCTTTGCTGCTCTGAAAAATCGCCTGGAAGGTCTAGAATAGCGTCTCGGGTTGTCAAGATGTAATATATAAAAAAACGCTAACTTTCACGATTCTGAGGACCATCGTGTAGCGCGATGGTCTCCTCTCCTGGTCCATCGCGCTACGCGATGGACTACAAGTCAACGCCTGGTAAATCTTTCCAGCCCCACCTTCAACACCCATCGCGCTACGCGATGGGTCTCTTTTCTCAGCAAATCCATATTGATGCCTCGGTAAGTGTGCTGGACATCCCGGGTCTTCATTCCATGCTCGTACAGGTCCAAATTAAGCGTGTTAAGTACCTGTGACCTGCAACACAATAAACATGTATGAAGTACAAAAGTTCCTAAACTAAACGATTAAATGACTAAATTAGCAAACTAAAATATGTACAAATAAACCGAACATCAAAAACCACGGGGACTCAACCAATTCAAAAAAATTTTCGGGGACTCATTGTGTCGCCACCCTAAACCACGGGGACACAAACAGTGATTTTCTCAAAAACAAAATCACTATAATAATGAGCGTTTTTTTAATCTTTTATATGAGTATCATATTACTATATAAAAATTAAAAAAAACAATGGGTTATTATACAAATTGTGGTATATCAAAAATTGTGTTTTATCAATTTGTGTTATACAATTATGTTTTTTCATAGTTGTGTTTTTTCATAGTGTTTTCCATTTTAGTTTTTTTCGGCGACTTTCTGGCGAAATTTTTCGGCAACTTTTCAGGAAAAAAATTATGGCAAAAATTCTAGTGAATTATCTGGCGAGGTGGTGGCGGTGGGTGGCAGTGGGCGGTGGAGTGGTAGTTATTGTAGGAGATGAGTGAATGTAAGTGAATTTTTTAGATTAAAGTATTGAACAAAAATGTCATTCTTCTTAGTCTTCTTATAAAAATCAAACTTATTATTTGAACTAAAAATCAAAAATTGTGTTTTATCAATTTGTGTTATACAATTATGTTTTTCATTGTGTTTTTCTATTGTGTTTTTTCCGTTGTGTTTTTCATAGTGTTTTCCATTTTAGTTTTTTTCGGCGACTTTCTGGCAAAATTTTTCGGCAACTTTTCAAGAAAAAAGTTATGGCAAAAATTCCAGTGAATTATCTGGCGAGGTGGTGGCGGTGGGTGACGGCTGCGGTGGCAGTGGGCGGTGGAGTGGTAGTTATTGTAGGAGATGAGTGAATGTAAGTGAATTTTTTAGATTAAAGTATTGAACAAAAATGTCATTCTTTTTAGTCTTCTTATAAAAATCAAACTTATTATTTGAACTAAATAGTACATACTTCTCCCACTAATATATCAAATTACTGAATTACCTTTTTCCAATTTGCATTACCATTACACCTTCTTACATACATGCAATTTCTTCTCTTAGAAAACTTCTTTTTATAAACCAATTTCCAACCATAACGTTCTAATTAAAAACAATTCACAAGACTCTCTTCAAGATCCATAAGATAATTCATGTTAGAACCGGGATCTCGTGTTAAACAAGCAGTTGATAAGAACACACACACGAAATCAATATATATGAAGACCCACTGATTCTATCCGGCAGAATCAGTTATAATTAGGATGTTGGTATAACAATATGATTGTCTAAAACACTCACAAATATACTCAAAAAATTTCCAGTATATTAAAATATTCACTCAAGAACAATGGAAGTGTTTAGGCTTGTTGTTATGGGCGCTGAAGGGGGGGGGGGGGGGGGGGGGGGGAGGGCGCTGAAGGAGGGGGAACACCGCTGGGGGTCGCAGATGAGGGGGGGGGGGGGCTTCTGGACGACCGGCGCAAAGGAGAGGCTTTTTTTATTTTAGGGGGGAGGGGGGAGGACCTCAATGGTCATAAAACTAGCCATTTAAAAAATATATTTTAACCATTTCTCTATAAATTCAAACAATTTTCCCAATTTTACTCAAACAACTTTCATTTTCACACGAACATAAAACCATTTTCACACCTTTTGCTCTAAAACTTTGAAACTTTCACAACCATGAATCCTAACTCGAACCTAAACCCAAATCCGAACACAAGCTCGAGCTCAAACCTGAACTCAAACCCAAACCCATGGGATCCGAATTGTATGTGGTGGGCTGGCTTGGCCAAATATGCAAACGATGACGGGGAATATTAGTTATATTTTTATTTTTTTTATTTGTATGTTTTTTATTTTTAGTTTTTTATTTGTATGGTTTTTATTTTTATTTAAATTAAAATGTTGGTATTACTATATTATTATTTAATTTTGTTATATTATGTTAAAGGGGCATTATACCTTGGGCTTTGATGCCTCTAGTGCCCACGTGGCGCTGACGTGGCACTGTGGAAGGGCTTCGAAGCCCCCCACCGTAGCGGATAGCCTTAGGCTTTTTATAGAACGTCTAGGATTTCGTATTCAATGACGGCTGTACTAGATTTGCATGAATGAGGTCTTAGTCTCTTGTTTATCGTTTATGCACGCGTACCTATGATGTAAACCTAGGACTCTTTATATAGGCCCATAGATGTTCCTTCTAGAAACATTAATGATTACAAAATACAAATAAAATAAACACACGTGTAAACTAGGTCTTCGAGTATGATATATCCTTGTAGAGCAGACCTTGTAACATTGAGTATGCTCGAAACATGTCTTCGAGCAACCTTTACTTAGAATATTTTCCTTAGAAAATATTCTACTCCAGTGGACTTCAATCTTCATGACTTATCCCAACTTTGCTTGGAAAAATCCCACGAGCAAACATATTCTTCTTGATCTCTTCAATCTTCACTAAGGTTTATTGAGAACAACTCTAGTATGCTCGGTACCGAAACTTGCTCGAGATTGAACCATGCTCGAAGCTTTACTTAGAATATATTGAGATCTTCCTTTATTGTATCCATGCTTGACCCATCAAAATACTTGTAATATTTGGTTTAAGCTTGGATAGACCAAGTTTTTGCTCAAATAGAAACTGTGCTTGATGAAGAATATCCTTGCTCGACGAAGTGTAGCTAGCTTTAAACACTTAGAGGAATTTCAGAAGATAATCTTACGTGAGTAAGATATCATGTTCGAGCTAGTAAAATTCGTGCTCGAGGGTTCAAGCTTGCTCGAGTTCCATACTTAGCCATTTTCTGAGGAAGTTGAGAAGATTCCAATCTTCCTAGACAATTTTCTAACCCAACAATTCAAGTCAAGAACACCACCTTTCACCATTCTAGTAAGTTTACACACATTTTTAATGTCACAATCTTTTAGTTATAGTTACTTTATGATACCTTTATACAAAATCAGATTATGAACTTTATTATTACTATTATGCATATTTTTTCATAAAACTTAGACCATATGAAGAACCCATAAGCCATAGTTGTTAAAATGCCCAAAACGCATCTTTATCTTACTTTTTAACCTTAAAATAGTACATGTTCATGGTGATTTTTGATTATACGGTGTTTGAACCTCAAAACATATTTATTACAGATTCTTATAGAATATTAAAAGCTCATAGAAAATTCCAACTCGAAATATGGCATCCCTAATCAAAGAACATAGCTTAAATTTCACTAAATTAGGCATTTTTGTAACTTATGAATATGAATATGTTATGGACAAGCAAAAGCCCCAATTTTTGAATTATTACAGTAGGAGGATCATACTGTGTAAGAGAGTTATTTGTAATACTAAATTTGCCCCCTATATTGTTGGTGACGGTAAAATTGAACCTATGATCGTTAAACACAAAGTATGATAAAAACCATTCCAAACAGAGCCAAAATATTTTTGACTTCATAATATTTGAAATTATGGCTAGAGATCAAATTTGATAGTTTTTTTTAACGTTCATAACTATTTATTTGAATATATGTGCATTATTGAGATTAAAAATTCAATATTTTGAGAAAACTTTAAAAATTCATAAACCAACGGGACATATCCTTAAAAATGTGATTTTTGGTAAGTATGCCCGTTTAAAAAAATGATTTTGAAGAAGTGTTGAGATTTAATGCTGAACTAGTTACATGGTCCCACAATCAAACCAATAAATCGTAAGTTGGCACACTATAATCGTATAGTTTTTAATTTTAAAAATACAACATGCGTGACGTATAATAAAACATACAGGGAGTGTTTGAGTTTGCTTATTTTAGCCAATTTAGAGTATTTATAATGACTCCTCTATAATTATGTGAGAGAGCTTTTTAAAATTTTTTAGAGGGTTGTAAGTGATTGCGAGTGAAAAAGAGAGAAAAAATTTTAAATAGATGAGTAAATTTGGAAGAATATTGTTCATCATCTATTTATTTTTTTAATAAATTTTAATGTGATCGCGAGTGATGATAGAGAAAATATAATGATAGATGTAAAAAGGAGCATTTACATATTTTCTCTTGCAAAGTTGCTTAATTACATATTTCCTCAACTTAAAAAAAAATTACATCTTTCCCATTCCTTAAACATATACACTATATATTTACCCATTTAACTAAAGTTAATGTAGTAGCAGGCTATTATATCCTTAATTAAAAAATAAAAAAAACCAACAACATTGAAAGTAGATATAAACGTGGTCTGGTGCACCACAGTGACCACAAATAGAAATTTGATCTAAACATGATAAGTGGCCACTTTACCTTCACACTGATAAGTCGATCTTTGAAGATACTGGCGTTATTTTCGAACTACGATCTGGCAGATATTGAGCTCAATGCCCCCAGTTTGGGTTTATTTATTTACAAAGATCGTATACCCCCTCAAGTGGCTATACGTTGGTTTATCCATTCGAAAGCATGTATGCAATGCTACCCCAATGGTTGTATAGATGCTCTTTGGTTCCACAAGCTGAGGCTATTTTTGGACAAGAAAATTGATATCAAAGTTTTTAATTTGTATATTCATGCCAACTATAGTCAGGTTCATTTCTTTGATCGATCATTTATGTAGTACTTTGTTGTAAACAGTTATATGAAAACAATCCCAACACAAATTTGTATGTTTATTCCATTTGCGTTGCAGAAATTCACAGAGTTAGTGAAGCTAAAGGCAATTGAGTTGCCACCTTATGAACTGGAGCATGTTGAGCTACAACTAGAAAGTCATGAAGAATCAATACCTTTTGTGGATGCTGTACTTTGGTGTTGCCGTCCTCGATCTCTAACTTTTAGATCATCAATTCCTTTCGAAGAACAAAGTGATGCTGTCAATGTAAGTCTTATATATATGTGGTTTATTATTTGATGAAATGTTCATTATCCTTTAATGGAGTTGTTCTAACAAAGATGACCCGTTATTTTTTATATATATTCAGTTTACATATAAGAAGCTACTTCAACAAGAAGATGAAGGCCATACTAAAATTCAGATTGTGTCTTCTGGAGTCCAAAAGCAGTTGATGGACTTGAAGTCCCTGTTAATGGCATTACCCCGTGAAGAAAACACAATTAGCTTCATAAAGGAAGAAGGTACTCTTTTTATCAGTTAATTTTATAGATGCATGCTTTGCCTCACTTGTTAATTTGCAAACAGTTGTCCTAGAAGAAGCAAGATAATGGAACAGTCAAGAGGAATGAGGATATGGAGATTTTCTATTGGATTTGGAGTTTTTGGCAGAAGCTAGTGAAATCAGATAAATATGAACAAATTGCAGTTAACCTTTCGTAAGTAATATGTGCTTTGATATTTACATATGTAGTGATGGTTTTGAATCATGACACAATGATTTCTTGACTATATATGTATGGGGTCCTTGCGCTTCGTTACTGATTGTTCAGATTATATATATTTGGTGCTTATTTTATGGTTTTTACTAAGCCTGCAGTAGGAGCAGGTTGGCGGGGGTAATGGTTTCAATGGGTAAATCTAGAACGTAACAGCAGTTTGCTTAAGTGGTCTAAATGTGTTTTGACCAATGTGGGTTCTATATGAAGTTGGCTGTTTTAGAAAAAAAGTATCAAATGACTAACAGTAATTATATATAATTAGTTTCTTGATTGAATTTTACAAATTCTGAACTTAATCCAAGCAAACAGAATATCTATGCTAAGCCTAAAGTTCATTTTGATGCGCACTAATCTGTTTGATTCAAAAGCTTTAGCCGTCGAACCCCCTTGTCCTGTTTAGACCCGTTAAAACTTAGTGACCCGACCTGTAATATTTTGAATAATTGCATGCCTTTCTCATGGTCACAAGGAGGATGTGACCATGCTGCAACTTTAGTAAATTTTGGTACTTTAGTTTACTTAACTTTGTATATCTGTTTCTGTCAAGCATTTGAAATTGAATGGAAATTGTGGTAGTTTTAAAAAAAGAAAAAAAAAATGGTATGGAACTAGGAAAAGTCAAAATCTAGTTTGTATAAATCAAAAGTCAACGATAATTGTAATGTGGAGTATACGATTGCTAAAAAAACCAAGCAGCCCAGCAAAGCCAAGTAAAAAGATTGCAGGTTGTTTTGGTTCATTTTGGCTGCGGTCAAAATTTAATTTATGATTTAAAATGTTTTGTAGTAAAACGGGCCACCAAACATTACTTAGTCTCTGCGTTCAAACGCACACACTCACCGCTGCTCAATGATCTACCAACCAAAAGTTACAATTTATTTTTAATATGTATATAGTAAAGTAACAGTATGCACATTATCACAAACTTTTAAAATCCATGTGTAACTATGCAAGTAGTGATGGTAAACAATGAAAAACACTTAGTTTCTTAACCTATGATACAATTTTTGTTACATAGTGTACAACCTTTGATGCAACCAAACGTTGTAATTTAATATATATAGTAATATGATGATCATCTTATTTAGTTGAAATAATGAACTTATAATATATTATATATTATCTTTATTTTAGACGTTTGAAAGATCATTATAAAAAGAAAAGAAAAGCCAAGAGAGGCATTAAAGATAAGAGACAACCAAGCCAAGAGATGGATCGAACCCAAGATATAGGATACTCAACATTGAAAAGGTGTATAACATAAAAAGCAAAGAGTACAATTCATATGCTCAAGAAAGTTGTCTTTTAATATATATATATTATATATATATATATATATATATATAAGGGTGAGATCTAGAGAGAACTTCTTTTAAAGAGATAACTAGAGAATTAATAAAAATTATTTTTAATTTAAAAAAAAAATTTATGATTTTTTTTCTTTCCTCTTTCTAATAAGATGATATTGTTCCTTAAAAAAAAACCGTTGATGTAGTGCATATGTGCACTAATGTGTATTGCACATATACAATAGTGTTTTATTACATATAATACATCACAATTGTATTACAAAATACACACTATTGAGTATATGCAAATACAACACCAATAGTTGTACTCAAAATGCGTAATACAACATTAATGCACATATGCACTATACTATCGCATATACGTAATACAACACTAATGCACATATGCACTATATTGTTTTTTTGGTATTTTTGTATATAATATAACGCTATTGCACCAATACAATACAAAAAATTGCATATATGCTATTCAACATTATTGCACATATCAAAATACACACTAGTGCACATATGCAATAAAAAAAAGTCGATGTGTTGCATAAGTGCACTATAACGAGTTTTTTTTATTATTTTTTCGAGTGAATGGTAACAAAATATAAGAATAATGGCAAAAACAGAAATTAAAAATATATTTTTTAATTATATTAAAAATATTTCTTTATTAGTTCTCTAGTTCTCTCTTTAAGAAAGAGTTCTCTCTTGATTCTCTCCATATATATATATATATATATATATATATATAGGGGATGGTTATCCTAAAAACAATTAGTTTCTTAGGAAGGCTAGAAATAAATCATAGCCATTGGATCATGTTAATCAATGGTTGAGATTTAAAATTACCAAAAACCGACACAGTTTCCTAGAATTGCTCTTTCACCAATATAGCCGACATAGCTTTCTAGAATTATTCTTTCACCATAATTTGTAATGACACATGTCAAAAATCTATTGGTTCTTACAATTCATAAGAAACTTTCTATTTTTATTTGAATATATATATATATATATATATATATAGGGTAAGGATATAATAAAAACCCACATGAGATAAGAAAACCTTGAAAACTCCCCCATAACCGTTGTTGATATATTTGATGAATGGTTGGATTTGATTACTGAAACAACTGATTTGCTTTTCTTTATTTTAATAACTAGAAGGGTGAGTTGGTAATTTGACTTGTCCATTCTTTTGTCTGCCATGGAGGTGGCAGATATCAAATCATCAAAACCAAATAAAAATCTTCCTTCTTCTACACTTAATAAAAAAAAATATCAAGTTTGAAGAAAGAAACTTGAAGAACATCGAAGGTTGTAGTTGTTCGTTAAATCAGAAAGGAAATTCAAGTTAATCGGTGGAGAGAGAATCGATAAATTTAAGATTTTATGCTTAAAAAACGTTCGACGGTTTTGGTTACAAATTACGAGTCAAATGGATGAATTAGTTGTTAAATTGGTGTTTAAGATCCTGCCTAAAAACGATGATGGTGGCCGGAATTCCCCGTAGAGAGTCATCAAGAAGATGAAGATTGTTTGGATTATTTTCCCTTTCAGCCCCTACACTTTTATAAAAGATACAAACTAGCCCTTGCCTTTTAATAAGTTTCAGTATGTTTATTAAATAACATATTATTATTAATTATGTAAAATAAGGTTTCGAAATTACGTTGAACTTTTAAGAATTAGATGGTAACTCAAATCGAGTAACTTTAAAACTAATTTGTGTAACAATTATTGCGAATAATTTAAAATATGCTTTAGTAAGTTTACATATTTTAACATGCTTAAAAATATTTTTAAGTGAACATAAATATTTGAGCAGAATATGTAACACATTTTAATTAAAATATTTACATATTTTGATTGTTAAAAATTGTTTTTATCCAAAAAAATAAAATAAAATTGTCACATGTTTTTATTGTAACAAAATTGTTAAACTAAATTAAACTTAAATGTTTAGATATTTTAATACATGTAACAATTTTTTAAATATGTTGAAGTATTTTTAAAAGCAATTTACATATTTATTAACAATTTAACTTTGTTTAGAAAGAATTTAACATTTTTTAAAGTATGTAAGTACACATTTCAGGTTTGTCTTTACAAATTTTAAGTTTATAATTTTTTTAAAGTATTAAAAGTACATATTTTTAATACTAGGTGTTCATCTTTATTTTTAATACTAGGTAACAATTTTTCTAAAATTAGTTAGAAGTATTTTAAAAGTAATTTTACATAGTTTTAATTCACATACAAAAATAATTTTAAGTAATTTTACATGTTGACTTTTAAAAAGTAATTTTTAGTGTAAAAAATGGTTAAACTTAAATGTTTACATATTTTAATACATGTGATAATTTTTCTAAAATTAGTCAAAAGTAATAACATGTTTATATAACATGTTTATAAATAATGTAAAATATTTTTTTAATATGTAACTTACTTATAAATAATGTAAAATATTTTTTAATATGTAACATGTTTATAAATAAAAGTAATAACATGTTTATATAACATGTTTATAAATAATATAAAATATTTTTTTATATGTAACATGTTTATATAACATGTTTAAATGTTTTTAAACATGTTAAATATTTTTTAATATATAACATGTTTACAAATAGTGTAAAATATTTTTTAATATGCAACATGCATATTCCTGTTTATGTGCTCCTAGCATTGGTGGGGTATTACATATTATTTTTAACTTAAAAAGTGTTAGTAATAAATGTTTACTTATTTTAAATACATGGCAACCCTTTACATGAATATATATAATGTTGTCAATTTTTACATGTATAAGATTTTAAACAATATATAATATCGTATTATTGTTATGTCAGATTTTAAAGAATTCAAGGCATTGTAAAAAAAATTATTAAATGATGCTGACAAATAATCGAACCTCTTATAAAATAAATATTGTTAAATTATATTGTGTTACAAAAATATAATAATTGTAATAACAATTATTATCGAAAGACAAGTAGTTTATTTGATTTTTAAACTATATGGATTTTTAAAAATCCAAATCATAACACAAGATTTTAATTGTAAGTACTAAATATTGTAAGGTAGCTATTTGAAATATGTGAATTAAAGAAATTAAATGCTCCAAAATCTTCTCTGGTGAATCATAAGGCTGAGGGGTGTGGGGGGCGCGAGTAGGGGCTCCAGCCAATAATATTGTGACGTGTGGCAGAGAGAGAAACTTGATAAGATGGGTGTTGGTTGTGGTGCTCGCGCCCCTGGCCCTGGTGTGGAGGGGCGCGAGAGGGGGCGCGAGCGGTTTATTTTTTTATTTTTTTATAAATGTATTAAAAAAACGTATTATTAAAAAAACAAGAAATTATTTAAAAAAACACACATTTTTTTGAAAATTCATAATAAAAAAAAACATACTAAAAATTAAACAAACAATAATATTTAATAATAAAACTAATCTAATACAAGATCATCTGGTCGCCTCGCCCACAAATGTTCAACCAACTCATGTCGAAGATCCCCGTGTATCTCACGGCTCTTGATATTTGCTATGTTATGAAGTTTTTGTTGATCACTGATTGTGGACGAGTACGACGACATTATTTAAAAAAAAAAAATTGGGACGATGGGTTGTTTTTGGATTTTTTTTTGAAGTTGTGGTAATTGATTTATATGAAATGGGTTATATATAGGAAAAAAATTTTGGGTTTTATAAAGGAGTTTGGGATATTATATATGAATTTGGAGATTGGAGTTGTGTTTGATATGGTTAAAATGGGTTGATTTAGGGGTATTATATAGGATTTTGTAAAGGTTTTTAAAAAAAAAAACCCGAGCTCAACGGCTCTTTTGGGTGGGCCCACCAGCTTTTCCTCTCTCTTCTCCCGCGATCACCCTTGCGCCCGCCTGGAAATCCGCGCTCGCGCCCCTCTCGCGCCCCTCTCGCGCCTCGGTGGTGTGGTGCTCGCGCCCCGGGGCGCGCGCTCGCGCCCCTCTCGCGCCCCTCTCGCGCCTCGGTGGTGTGGTGCTCGCGCCCCGAGGCGCGAGCGGATGGCCTCACGCGCCCTTTCTCGCGCTCCACACCCCTCAGCCTAACATGACAGGGATGACAAGAAGAGAGAGTAGGGACAAATTTGCTAATTTACCTAAATGCCTTTTTTTCATTATTTAATGAAATGTAAATTCAGGTGATGTGTTTCAGTGTAAGCCACATGATGAGTTTCTGGGAGTTTTTTCAAGTGGAGAAGGTTTTCAAAATATACATGACCTATATATATATATATATACCATTAGTAACAGAGTAGACATGGATAAGTAAGTTTTACAAAGCCATAAACCGTCAATAAGTTTACCATTATTTTACAAAATAATAAACCGTCAAGATAGTTTGTAAGGAATGAAAAGGCGTCCTAAAAACAAATTAAACATACGGACCAAGTTTCCTTACATACTAACTGCCAGTCTATAATTTTAACTTAGCCAGTAAATTGCTTTAACCTTTACTTAATTATTACTTAGATAATTTTAGAACCATTTCTTAAAGGGGTGTTATCATGCCATGATTCAATACTTTAAGGGCTTAGCCCATCATATAGTTTATAAATTTGTAATGCAAATATAATAGAATCAGAACTTCTTACTTGAATAAGAATGACAGACTAGTAACACTCCAATAGTAAGACTTCAAAGCTTGAAGTTTTTATTAATTTGCTGGATATTATACAAGAGTACTGAAAGGAAAGAAGAGAGGTGCTAAAACTTCGCCCCCTCTATCTAAAATCTAACTCCCCTTTTATAGGGAAAACATACGGGAAAAGTACAAAACAAATAAATTAAAATTACAAAAGTTAAAGAAAAGTAAAGATGCTCTATAAGAGCAGGGCCATTTAAATTGGCATCCAAAGTCTCCATTATGGTGCTATGTCGGAGAATCTTATCAAGATTTATAGGCTATCTCCTTTTGTCAGAGCTTTATCAGAGCACTCAGAGATTCCCATTATGAACAGGGAATAAGCTTTATTAATTTTGGACATTTTCTTTTTCTTTGTCGGATTTGCTTTGGGAAGATTCCCCCGGTTGGTCTATGAATTCTTCTTGGAGTTTTCTTAGATATTTCTCCAAGTCTGCATCTAGGCATGTGATGTCTTCTATTTCTTGTGCCTCTCCTGCTAAACAAGAAAACTCATTATAATCTCCCTGACTATTAGACGAAATGGACATGGCCTTTGAGGAATCAGTTGTAGAAAAATGTTTCTTTAATTCTCTTTTCATTTCTTCTATATAAGACTTGATAATTTCAGACTTTGAAACTTCTTGTTTTCCTTCTATTAACCTTTTCGAAATCTGTTCGAACGGACTGTTGATTTCCTTTTGTTGTCTTTTTACCATCTGGGTTTTATAATATTCTATTCTTGAGGTGATTATATCCACCGTATCCTGGCCTTCAATCTTGTTGGTAGACATATTTATCCTGGTCATTTTTGTCCAGAACTTGGTATAACAAGTCCTTTTAAGGCATGAGAAATTATCCCTTAGGGTATAGCCTGTGGTCGGCTTCCATTTCCAAATCCATAGAATTGAAAATTCTATAAAAAAGTACATTGAGGCTATTCCCTCAAACCATGAATTATTTTTTTTTTCTTCTATAAGATTGGGTGATACTTTTACCCATTCCAAATATAACTCTTTAAATGGTTCAGGAAGAATCTGGACTGTTGGTCCATATAGAATGAACCATTTTGGAAACCAACAAGGTATACCTTGTTTGAAGATATTATCACTGACTTTTATAAACCATGAATGTTTTCTTTTTGGATTCTCATAAAACAAACATTTCTCGAATCCATGGATATAATCCCAATAGTATATTTATAAGTTTGCCTGTCAGTTGTTTCGGGATATATGAATTCCCTTTCTTTTAGGGTACTTAACCCCCATTTTTGAGGAGGTATAATTGTTTTTATAAAAACTTCACTAAAATTATACATATTTCTTTCTCTCTCTCCGGGATAAAAGTGTCTTATTTTTGCAGTTTCTGTAAGTCGCAGAATATTTTCATAATATTGCCGTGTTTTATAAGACGGCGCTTCATATGAAGCTGGTTCAATATATTTTTGCATAAGTATCCAGGGATCATCAAAAGATTCGATATCTTCTTGATTTAGAAGGATTATATTCTTTTGTCTCTCGGTTATGAACCAGGAATCTTCCTCATCATTGTCTTGAGTAACATATGCATAAGTAGGAGCTTTTGAAGCTTCCTCTTCTTTCTGGGCCTGTATCATGGCCCTAATCTTTTCATATAACGGATCATTCAGGTCAATTTGAATTTCTGTATCATTTGTGTTGTTATTAACAACATTTGAACTGGAGGCAGCATTTGAGCTAGAAGCAATGTTTGAGGCTATAAGCCTCCTGGTTCCCATTTGGGCTAGGACTATTTCCTGCCTGTTATTAATACTGAGTCCTCTACCTCTTCCTCTATTAGGAGAGCCTCTTCCTCTTCCTCGAGGAATCATTCCTGAAAACACAAAATTAAGCCAATTATTTTCTCCTTTTCTTTTAGGATTTTTATCCTTTCTCTAGCATTATAAATTGTATTATAATAAAATCTGATCCTTCTTAGTCTATCATATGGATGAACAGTGAAATCAAGCTGTATATCATGGATTCTACGCATTTGATCTCTTATAATTAGATTATGAAGGTTTATATCCTGCTCTATATTATTAAATGAAATCTTTAAAGGAACTTTAATTTTTCTTCTCATTTATGTATTCCCTGGAAAGAAATCAGGAAGACTGTTGTCAGTTCCTTTTTTATATAATATTTCAAAGTCAAAGGGGGCTAACTGTGACTGCCATCTGGCAAACACTTGTTTAGAAACATCATGCTTAAAATCCTTTTTAAACATGAATCTAGCCGCTTGGCAGTCGGTTTTTATTATAAATTTTTTGTTATATAAATCATCCTGGAATTTTAGAACACACTTTAATATTGCTAAAATTTCTTTAGCTATGGTAGCATAATTCTTTTGGCCATCAGACCACTTTCCTGAATAGAATCGGACAAGATATTCTTGTTTAGTTTGAGGAGAAATTTGTTCTAGTATTCCTCGAAAACCTATGTCTGAAGCATCTGTCTCTACAATTTTATCCCAATTTGGGTTAGCAATGGTTAAGCACGGAAGATTAGAGACCTTTTGTTTTATCTTTATTACTGCTTTTGTATGATTTTCGTCCCAAGGCTTAGGATTCTTTTTTAATCTATCATATAATATAGACGAATCTTTAGCTAAGTCTTTATAGTATAGGGTGATATAATTTAAACTCCCTAGAAATCTTTGCAATTGGGTTTTATCAATAATTTTATCAGGGAATTTATTTGCAAATTCTATACTCCTACTGATAGGGACTATTTTCCCCTTTTCAATTATATGTCCCAAGAACCTAACATTTGTTTGAAATAGCATCATTTTTTGACTAGAAATAACTAGTCCGTTTTTTATTATAATAGTTTTAAACAAATTTAAATGTTTAAAATGAGTCTCAATATATTTTGAAAATACTAATATATCATCTATGTAAACAATTATAAAGTTTGAAAATGGAATGAATATATCATTCATAATTTTTTGAAATTCTGAAGGGGCATTTTTAAGCCCAAAAGGCATAACGTTCCATTCATACTGACCAAAAGGAACGTTAAAAGCTGTCTTATATCTATCATTTTGGTCAATCTGGATTTGCCAATACCCAGATTTTAAATCAAATTTTGAAAATATTAGCGAATCATATAACCTGTCCAACAAGTCTTTTTTGTTTGGGATTGGGTATCTAATCCACTTTAATACCTTATTTAGAGGTTTATAATTTATTACTAACCTTGGCACTCCCCTTTCTTGTTCAGAATGTTTATTTACATAAAAGGCTGTGCACGACCAAGGATGTAAGGCCCCGAACCCGGTAGCCCTACTTTAACGTCGGATTTACTCATAAACACAGTTCGTACAAATCAGAGTTCATTAAAACTTTCGCGGAATATAAAAACTTTCATAAAACATTTCATAACAAAACACGTCTTGTCTTAGAACATCATTTTGTCTTTCAAAATAATCGAAACATTTAACTTAAACGTCTTGAGTCTTCCGATGCCAGCCTCTTATTCAGTGCCACGTGTCTCCTCAAGCGAGCTGCCTCATCCTACTCACCTGCGTGCATACTAAAAGTCAGCTACGCTGAGTGAGTTCTAGTTAATCAAGCAACTTATCATACAACCACTTCATACAATATATACGTATCCGAAGACACATAGTCCACTGTCTAACATGCCACTGTTTAACCACTTAATTACCCCTATAGCTTAGCCTCTTAATTACCCCTACAGCTTAGCCACTTATGCCACTTTATGCCACTTGATGCCACCTTAATAACGAAGTCACGTATAGGCTTACCTACCACGTACTATCGTCATGCCACTAACACTCTTACTAGACTCTGCCACTTCTATCACACTCTACCACTACTTGTCTACAGCACTCTTTATACCAATACAATATTTACATAATAAGCAAGTCGCATCATAGAATACATACACACTAACAACCACTTGACAATCACTCTCCTTGACGATACGTGCAATATCTGAAGATCGTTCACGTACCGACAAGCATTACATAATAGCTACTTGTATAACATCTATACACTTACCACTTAAGGTAAGTGTATTCACACTTTCGCATCTAACCTGCTTAACTTACCACTTAGCCTCTTATTTACACCTACCACCTTGCCACTTTGCCACTTTAATAACGTATAACGTTATGCCACTTTGCCACTTAATAACGAAAAAACGTTATGCCACTTTGCCACTTTAATAACGTAAAACGTTATGTCACTTTGCCACTTTAATAACGTATAACGTTATGCCACTTTGCCACTTTAATAACGTAAAACGTTATGCCACTTTGCCACTTTAATAACGTAAAACGTTATGCCACTTTGCCACTTTAATAACGTATAACGTTATGCCACTTTGCCACTTTAATAACGTAAAACGTTATGCCACTTTGCCACTTTAATAACGTAAAACGTTATGCCACTTTGCCACTTTAATAACGTATAACGTTATGCCACTTTGCCACTTTAATAACGTAAAACGTTATGCCACTTTGCCACTTTAATAACGTAAAACGTTATGCCACTTTGCCACTTTAATAACGAAGGCACGTATAGGCTTACCCTACCACGTACTATTGTTATGCCACTAACACTCTTACTAGACTCTTGCCACTTCTAACACGTTCTACCTCTACTTGTCTACAACACGCTTCATATCATTTACATAATAAGCATGTCACATCAACAATCATACACACATAATAACGATGGCACGTACAGGCTTTCCCTATCACGCGCTCACGTTATGCCACTAACACCCTTGCTAGACTCTTGCCACTTTTAACACACTCTACCTCTACCTGCCTATATCACACTTCATATCAGTTCGGTATTTACGTAATAAACCAGTCACATCATAACATTCGTACACACTATCAACCACTTGGAATTTACTATCCTTGGCGATACGTGCAATATCCGAAGATCGTTCACAGCCCTGACAAGTATTCATTTGTAATATTCATACATCCTCGATATATAATATTCGTACCTTTATTTTTAACCTGACAGTACGCACAATATCCGAAGATCGTTCGCGTACCGACAAGCAATCATTCATATCCATCACATATATCACATATGGCATACACTTATCACTTAGGATAAATGTATTAACAACACATCGAGTATGCACACAGTCCCGAAAACATAACAAGGAATGGGGCTAGAAACTCACCTGAACTCTGCTTCTTCCTCTGATAGTTGTAAATCCCTTCTTTAACTGAGCTCGGCTGACTGTATAAGTTACACGTATCAATACTCGCCTGATCTAATCTGGTGGCCTAGTGTTAGCTTACTTTTACTTATCGTTTTAATCTATTCTCTAATCGAACTTGACTTTAGGCGAAGTTAAACCTTAGGCGAACTTAGCTTTAGGCGAAGTTAAACCTTAGGCGAACTTAGCTTTAGGCGAAGTTAAACCTTAGGCGAACTTGGCTTTAGGCGAAGTTGTCATCAGGCGAACTTGGCTTTAGGCGAAGTTGTCATCAGGCGAACTTGGATTTAGGCGAAGTTGTCATCAGGCGAACTTAGCTTGCAGGCGAAGTTCATCAGGCGAACTTAGCTTGCAGGCGAAGTTGTCGTCTGCAGCTACTGTTCGTTCTTAAATCCCTTAATCACCTTCGTTTCTTAACCAAATAACTCGATTTAGGTACCCACGGGATCGTCTGACCAGCACCTACAAACCCCAACCATCAAATCGACCTAACATCGATGTTTAAGGGGTGCGATTTAGGCATATAGGTTACGGGTTCTTTTTATCAATCGATTAACCCATCAAATCTTAACCATTTTCAGTAAGATTAGCTTTGTTGGATTCGTTTTTACCATACAAACTCAGATCTATCATTTTTCAAATCAAACCGAACCTATACGAACGATTTCTAACTATAAACGTACCTTGAACGAGTCGAACTACGAACACGGTTAAGCCTTGATGTTGTTTTGGTCCGTCACGACGTTCCAACACCAACAAGCTCGGGTTTTCGCCTTCGGATCTTGGTTCGGGTCGTGTGTGTTTTGGGTGTGTGTGTATGGAAATGAGGATTAAATGGTGGTTAATGGTATTTATATTTAGGGATCATGGGCTTAAGCCCATGGACTCTCCTTCCTTCTTTCATAACCCAAGTCCATAACCCATATCCATTACCCAACACTAGCCCGACCCATACCAACTCCTACTCTATTTATTTATTTCCCGATAATCCGAGTAAACTTTCCCTCTATTATTAAGTAATATAATTAATATCATTTTGGAAATTTCGGGATGTTACAAGTCTTCCCTCCTTAAAGAGGTTTCGGGGACGAAACCTAACTTATTCCCTATAAAAAGAAAACTTCTTATATTTACACTCTTTATTGAATCGCCTTTGCTTTCTGGGTTATCTCTCTTACTCCTGACTTGTAGTCGTCGAGCGGTGATCATGTGTTTTAGCTATTACGGTAGCTTGTCCATGAAGCCCTCGATGTACCAAGTCTCGTATCGCCTTCCCGAGGAACCATCTCCTATAATAACGCTAACTCCTAAGGCGACGCTTTACCATCACACAACTATTTATCATAACCAACATGCATTCAAGATAAATTCCTAGGTCGTTCATACAAAAACACAAGAAGTCACAAGTACTTCATAACATAAAAGGAAATCATTCAAGCTTGCTAAACAAACATAGGTTCAACTGTAACATAAAACACTCTTTAACTACTAAACATAAAACAGCTGTGACATGCCACTTATTCTCCTGCAACCTCCTCAGCAGTTAATAGACCATCCTTTCACGCGTTTCCTCTTCCTTCCCCCACTGCCACGGCTTCTCCACATGCCCTAGTTATGTGACCTGACTTACCACACTTGTAACACTTCTGGTCCTCGGTGCATTCACGGGAGATGTGCCCCTTCCTCCCACATCGGTAGCACTGATTTGGACCAGCCTTGCATTCCCCCAAGTGCATCTTCCCGCACACCTTACATGCTTCCTTTCCTGCCATCTTCTGTGTCTTTCTCCCTGCACGCTCCACAACACCCCCAGCTCTTTTAGTTCCTTTCCCTTTTTCCCCATTTTCCACTTCCACATCATCCGCCGCCAGATCATCATAGACCATCTCCGCCAACTCGACCGCCGACTCAAAGGTAACGGGTTTGTTGGCCTGACTAACATGCGGACCTTCTGGGGAAGTCCTCTAACGTAACACTTGATCCGTTTCGCCTCGGTGTTCACCATGTCAGGAACCAGCCTAGACATGCGGTTGAATTCAGTGGTGTACTCACGATGTGTCATCTTGTCCGCCTTCAGATTCAGAAATTTCATCTCGGCCCTCTCAACCTCAGCATCAGCACAGAACCTTTTCATCACTAACTCCTTAAGGTCATCCCACCTCATGGCCTTAATCTCCTCTCGGGTCTTTCTTTGTTCGACAGTTTCCCACCAGTACATGGCCTCATCTTCAAATGACTGAGTGACATAACCCACTGCTTGGTCGGGACGACATTCGCTAATTCGAATTTTCTTGTCCATTGTGGTTATCCACTGGAGAGTAGCGATTGCGTCTCCCAACCCAGTCAGCTTTGGCGGGTCGCATCCTTTGAAGGATTTATAGTTGCACCCATCTCGGCCTCTTTTCCTGTCATCGACCTTCACAGACTTATCCTCACTCGAGGCCTCTCTTTCTCCTTCCCCATCCTTCCTACCATCACCACCCGCCCCTTCAGCAGTTCGTTCACGGCTTCCAGCAGATCTTTCGGGATTCAGGTTCTTCATAGCAACAACTACAGCTTGAACAATGGCTGTTTGGACTGCAGGGCTAAGTTGAACCTCTTCGTTATTGTTCTGGTCTCCTCCAGCTGCGCTTTCTTCACCTTCGGTGTTAGAAGCTGTCTCAACCGAAAGTTGCTGGACACGACGAGGCCTGTCGCGTCGTCCAGTGCGACCCCCAGCTCCCGCAATGTCTCCAGCCCCAGCCATCATATTCTAAAAGGGAAAACACAAACATCATCACTCAAGGAACTATTTAGTACAAGGATAGCAAGGCTAACAGGTAATAACAGTGGCCAGCTGTGACTAGCTGATCACGTTGCTTTCCGTGTCCTATACACTTCCCTTTATGAGTCTATTTGTGCTGGTTCTACTTAAGCAGTTAGTCAAATCAAGCAATCAATTATTCCTATCCCTATCGTTCACGTATCTTTTCTTTCTCATTAACATATATCATTTAATCATACACTTTACCTTTACTGATCTTGCTTGAGCGACACATGGCATTCTTGGACTGGCATCTTCTTTCCTTTCTTACTTAAATCCCATTCTCTGTTCGAGTCTAAGCATGTAGGATGCTTAAATCTCTCGAACTTTGCTCTGATACCAACTTGTAAGGCCCCGAACCCGGTAGCCCTACTTTAACGTCGGATTTACTCATAAACACAGTTCGTACAAATCAGAGTTCATTAAAACTTTCGCGGAATATAAAAACTTTCATAAAACATTTCATAACAAAACACGTCTTGTCTTAGAACATCATTTTGTCTTTCAAAATAATCGAAACATTTAACTTAAACGTCTTGAGTCTTCCGATGCCAGCCTCTTATTCAGTGCCACGTGTCTCCTCAAGCGAGCTGCCTCATCCTACTCACCTGCGTGCATACTAAAAGTCAGCTACGCTGAGTGAGTTCTAGTTAATCAAGCAACTTATCATACAACCACTTCATACAATATATACGTATCGGAAGACACATAGTCCACTGTCTAACATGCCACTGTTTAACCACTTAATTACCCCTATAGCTTAGCCTCTTAATTACCCCTACAGCTTAGCCACTTATGCCACTTTATGCCACTTTATGCCACCTTAATAACGAAGTCACGTATAGGCTTACCCTACCACGTACTATCGTCATGCCACTAACACTCTTACTAGACTCTGCCACTTCTATCACACTCTACCACTACTTGTCTACAGCACTCTTTATACCAATACAATATTTACATAATAAGCAAGTCGCATCATAGAATACATACACACTAACAACCACTTGACAATCACTCTCCTTGATGATACGTGCAATATCCGAAGATCGTTCACGTACCGACAAGCATTACATAATAGCTACTTGTATAACATCTATACACTTACCACTTAAGGTAAGTGTATTCACACTTTCGCATCTAACCTGCTTAACTTACCACTTAGCCTCTTATTTACACCTACCACCTTGCCACTTTGCCACTTTAATAACGTATAACGTTATGCCACTTTGCCACTTAATAACGAAAAACGTTATGCCACTTTGCCACTTTAATAACGTAAAACGTTATGCCACTTTGCCACTTTAATAACGTATAACGTTATGCCACTTTGCCACTTTAATAACGTAAAACGTTATGCCACTTTGCCACTTTAATAACGTAAAACGTTATGCCACTTTGCCACTTTAATAACGTATAACGTTATGCCACTTTGCCACTTTAATAACGTAAAACGTTATGCCACTTTGCCACTTTAATAACGTAAAACGTTATGCCACTTTGCCACTTTAATAACGTATAACGTTATGCCATTTTGCCACTTTAATAACGTAAAACGTTATGCCACTTTGCCACTTTAATAACGAAGGCACGTATAGGCTTACCCTACCACGTACTATTGTTATGCCACTAACACTCTTACTAGACTCTTGCCACTTCTAACACGTTCTACCTCTACTTGTCTACAACACGCTTCATATCATTTACATAATAAGCATGTCACATCAACAATCATACACACATAATAACGATGGCACGTACAGGCTTTCCCTATCACGCGCTCACGTTATGCCACTAACACCCTTGCTAGACTCTTGCCACTTTTAACACACTCTACCTCTACCTGCCTATATCACACTTCATATCAGTTCGGTATTTACGTAATAAACCAGTCACATCATAACATTCGTACACACTATCAACCACTTGGAATTTACTATCCTTGGCGATACGTGCAATATCCGAAGATCGTTCACGCCCCGACAAGTATTCATTTGTAATATTCATACATCCTCGATATATAATATTCGTACCTTTATTTTTAACCTGACAGTACGAGCAATATCCGAAGATCGTTCGCGTACCGACAAGCAATCATTCATATCCATCACATATATCACATATGGCATACACTTATCACTTAGGATAAATGTATTAACAACACATCGAGTATGCACACAGTCCCGAAAACATAACAAGGAATGGGGCTAGAAACTCACCTGAACTCTGCTTCTTCCTCTGATAGTTGTAAATCCCTTCTTTAACTGAGCTCGGCTGACTGTATAAGTTACACGTATCAATACTCGCCTGATCTAATCTGGTGGCCTAGTATTAGCTTACTTTTACTTATCGTTTTAATCTATTCTCTAATCGAACTTGACTTTAGGCGAAGTTAAACCTTAGGCGAACTTAGTTTTAGGTGAAGTTAAACCTTAGGCGAACTTAGCTTTAGGCGAAGTTAAACCTTTGGCGAACTTGGCTTTAGGCGAAGTTGTCATCAGGCGAACTTGGCTTTAGGCGAAGTTGTCATCAGGCGAACTTGGCTTTAGGCGAAGTTGTCATCAGGCGAACTTAGCTTGCAGGCGAAGTTGTCATCAGGCGAACTTAGCTTGCAGGCGAAGTTCATCAGGCGAACTTAGCTTGCAGGCGAAGTTGTCGTCTGCAGCTACTGTTCGTTCTTAAATCCCTTAATCACCTTCGTTTCTTAACCAAATAACTCGATTTAGGTACCCACGGGATCGTCTGACCAGCGCCTACAAACCCCAACCATCAAATCGACCTAACATCGATGTTTAAAGGGTGCGATTTAGGCATATAGGTTACGGGTTCTTTTTATCAATTGATTAACCCATCAAATCTTAACCATTTTCAGTAAGATTAGCTTTGTTGGATTCGTTTTTACCATACAAACTCAGATCTATCATTTCTCAAATCAAACCGAACCTATACGAACGATTTCTAACTATAAACGTACCTTGAACGAGTCGAACTACGAACACGGTTAAGCCTTGATGTTGTTTTGGTCCGTCACGACGTTCCAGCACCAACAAGCTTTGGTTTTCGCCTTCGGATCTTGGTTCGGGTCGTGTGTGTTTTAGGTGTGTGTGTATGGAAATGAAGATTAAATGGTGGTTAATGGTATTTATATTTAGGGATCACGGGCTTAAGCCCATGGACTCTCCTTCATTCTTTCATAACCCAAGTCCATAACCCATATCCATTACCCAACACTAGCCCGACCCATACCAACTCTTACTCTATTTATTTATTTCCCGATAATCCGAGTAAACTTTCCCTCTATTATTAAGTAATATAATTAATATCATTTTGGAAATTTCGGGATGTTACAAAGGAGATTTTGAGGGATGTATTAATCCCTTTTGTTGAAGCGAAGATATTTCCTTTTTACATAACTCTAAATATTCAGAGTTCATTTGACACGGTCTTGCCTTTGTCGGGACATTACTTTCATGGAAGTCTTCTTCATAAGGGAGAGAAACTATATGTTGTTTTCTATCCCAGAAAGCATTTGGATGATCATTACATATGTCATTTGTAAATTGGTTTTTTAGGAGTTCAATTTTTAATAATAGTTTCAGGGTTTTTTAACCTTTCTTCAATTGTATGAACATTAATTTCTTCTTTGAGAAAATTAATCTGACTAGTTTTTGCCTGAATCAATATTTCATTTATCATCTTTTCAATAGGTTGAGTTATAAACTCAAAGTAGAGATTCTTCCCATTATAGGTTGCTGTGAAACCTTTTTTGTTTACTTCCTTTAATGGGAATATTTTTGATAATGAAGAGGTAGGTCCCAGCAGAGCCCAGTTGGACCCGCAAGACTCACCTTGAAGAGGGACGTCTGCGCAGAAACCAACTGGATCCGCAGGACCCACCATGCTCAGAGACGTGACGTCCTTACGCGCAGTACGCAAGCTGTTCCCGCAGGAAATGCCTTCCAATGGTGAAGGACTCCGCCTGTTCCCGCAGCTTCGGATACAAGCCATCAGGGAAGGCCACCCGCGCAGCAAGGCTACACGCACAAGGCACTTAGCTCTCAATCACTCAGTGTCACCTGAAGGAATGAGCAAAGCCGGGAACAATCCCACACAAGGGCGGGAGGGGGAATACTCCCGCCCAAATAAGCCAGTCCGTACGATACGGGAAGATCTTCTGTACTGTACCTGACGAGGTATGGGCAAAAGATCTGACTAAAGATACGACAGCTTATTGACAACAGTATGGCGAGCAGCATGCTCCTGTACTGTATGTCACTATTAGCCGCTGCCTACTCACCAACTACTGCCATACCACGTGCATAGCCGACAGTTGGTGGAAAAGGAATAGTACACAGCAGGCCTGGTCACTATCAGCCGCTGCCTACCCACCAACTACCAGCAGGGCACGTGCGTAGGCCACTGTTGGTGGAACAGGAATACTGTTGCAGCCGGCCACACCTCCTTGGAAACCTACCTTCGGCTATAAATACCACAAATGGTATGACCATCTGATCTTATCATATCTTAACATATCTTATCATATTATACCTGATATCTGCTCTAGCAATCTCTTAATATACATTTATATTTAAAGAGCAATCTAGTCTGATTCTCACGCCGGAGGGTGGCCACAAGGAGGAACCCCCCCCTTCTCAGTGACAAGCTCACGGTGTCTGTTTTGCAGGTTATCAGAAGAACCATCTTCTCCGGGTCTAACCCCTCGTGGGAAACATCTATCTAACCCCCAGGTTATCCGTAATCTGCCCGGGGTCCGATTAGTGTTTCTTCATTGGCGCCATCCGTGCATAAAAGCTAGAACTTCATTTTTCTCCAGTTTTTTCAAACTTCTGGAAAGATGGTTAAAGAAACTCCGGTAACCACAACCCCAACTACTGGGGGGAATACCGGCTACACAGTTTTTACAAACACTACCCCGGTTACCCAAGCCGGGGCAAGTGAAGTAAATTTTACGAACACTACCCCAGTTACCCAAGCTGGGGCAAGTGCAGTAAATAATCGCTCACTGGGATTCACCGATACCCAGTTAGAGAAACGAACAAGACTCCCCCGCCAAACACTCGATGAAGTTAAGGCATGGGCGGAGGCACGTCAAAAGGAATTCCAAGCTGAGTTGGACGAACGCTTGCGTTCCGTCCAACAGGCTGACGAATTCGAAGAATACTGGGACGATGGCTCGGAGGAGTCCGACTCCGACGCGAACCCTCGCCATAGGGCAAAAGGGAAGCGTAAGGAAACGGACTCCCAACCGAGAAGGCATTTTGGAGAAGCCTTCAAACCAAAAAACACAGGTGGAAGTCCACGTGACTTCTCCAAAACATTCAGACCAAACGTTGCAAATGCAGGAACGTCCAAATTTGCAAGGGACATTGCAGAAGCAATTGCCCCAAAAAGTGCCAAACAAATGTCCAGCATAGGCACATATGATGGTATATCCGACCCAGATGATCATTTGAACAGATTCATAGCGGGGGCAACCGTCAGTAGTTGGACGGAACCCACGTGGTGTTACATGTTCCAAATGACGCTTGTCGGGGCTGCTAGAGCGTGGTTCGATCGTCTACCGGTCAACCACATCTACGACTGGGCTGACTTCCAACAGAAGTTTAGCCAACACTTCAGCCAACAACGAAAGTATACCGAGGAGCAATGGACAATCCTCAAGTGCATTCGAGAAAAAGATGAATCTTTGCTAGACTTCATCACTCGCTTCAATTCGAAGAAGCTAAGTCTGGGTAACATCAGCGAAGATCTTGTTCGCGCTGCCTTTATCCATGGCGCCAACGACCCAGAGCTCATCCGCACCTTAACGGGTAAAGATGGTATGCCATCCACATGGGATGCCATCATGACAGCAGCTAAACGCTTTGCGGAAACGGAGAAGCAACTGGGTAGAGATCTCCCACAGAGCACAAACCTCTACACCCAGAAAACAAGAGAAGACAACGTCCTTACCGCCAGATTAAACAAAAAGCGGAAGCTAGGCATTTGGCAGTCAAGGGTAAACTTTGACACCTCATCCGGCTTGCAACATCGATTAGGCGGAAGGGATAACGAACAGTCAAACAAGAACTCCAGATGGACGCCGCTCACCAAAAACGTCACCGAGATATTCGCTACTGAGGAGCTCCCATGGCCAAAACCTCAAATAATCCGACATCGTCACAATGCTGATCGGAGCAAATACTGTGACTTTCACAGGACAAAAGGCCACAACACCGAAGAATGCATAGACGTAAAGGACATGGTCGAAGCATTTGTCAGAGATGGGACGTTCGCGCACCTCGTGGCGCAATGAACGCTGAGCAGGCTGATGCGTGTAGAACCCCAGCTGGGGAAAACACGAATAAAATTCCTGCTTCAATGTGGAGACTACATGCTGCGTAAAGAACGAGATCCCGAACCAGGTGCGTATCGGCTCGATGGCACTCCCATCCCAACAACATGGAAGGGAGCTCAATTACACAGTTTGCATGTAAATCAATTCCAAATTTGTAAAGAAAAGGCCCAGAGCCACTTCTAATGGAAATGATTCTCCTTAGAACATCGACGCTGATGATTTTACATTTATACTTTATGAACTATCAACACTGATGCCGGTTTTCACCGCATACATAAGTGTGAGTCGTTGCATGGGGAAGGCGGCAAAACCCGCATAAACCCAAAAAACGACAAACCTTCACGCAGGTCAGTTGAAGGGGAAAAGTTCAGTCATCCTACTAAATGAAAGTGCCGGTCTATCCGCACGAATCATGATAGAGGAAACTGAACACTAACCTATTAACAACCGCGCGTCGAACGGTTAATTTATTCAACACGGATATGCCGGTTTTCACCGCATAAATACGTGGAAAGTCGTTGCGTGGGGAAGGCGGCAAAACCCGCATAAACCCAAAAAACGGCAAACCTTCACGCAGGCCAGTTGAAGGGGAAAAGTTCAGTTATCCCATTAAATGAAAGTGCCGGTCTATCCGCATGAATCATGAGAGGAAACTGAACACTAACCTAATAACAACCGCGCGTCGAACGGTTAATTTATTCAACACGGATATGCCGGTTTTCACCGCATAAATACGTGGAAAGTCGTTGCGTGGGGAAGGCGGCAAAACCCGCATAAACCCAAAAAACGACAAACCTTCACGCAGGTCAGTTGAAGGGGAAAAGTTCAGATCCTACTAAATGAAAGTGCCGGTCTATCCGCATGAATCATGAGAGGAAACTGAACACTAACCCATTAACAACCGCGCGTCGAGCGGTTAATTTATTCAACACGGATATGCCGGTTTTCACCGCATAAATACGTGGAAAGTCGTTGCGTAGGGAAGGCGGCAAAACCCGCATAAACCCAAAAAACGGCAAACCTTCACGCAGGTCAGTTGAAGGGGAAAAGTTCAGTTATCCCATTAAATGAAAGTGCCGGTCTATCCGCATGAATCATGAGAGGAAACTGAACACTAACCTATTAACAACCGCGCATCGAACGGTTATTCAAAACAGAGAATTTCTAACAAAAGGATGAGGAAAACCTACACGCAGGTCAGATGTAGGTTAAAGTTTAGCCATCCTACTAAGTGCAAGTGACGGTCCTACCCGCACAATCACGAAAGAGGAAGCAAAACTTCAACCTATTATCTACCACGTTCAAAGGTTAACTTATCCTAAACACTTAGAAATTTCAAAAAAGATGAGGAAAACCTAAACGCAGGTCAGACGTAGGTAAAGTTTTGCCATCCTACTAAGTGCAAGTGACGGTCCTACCCGCACAATCACGAAAGAGGAAGCAAAACTTCACACCTATTATCTACCACGTTCAAAGGTTAACTTATCCTCAGAAAAGATGAGGAAAACCTACACGCAGGTCAGATGTAGGTAAAGTTTAGCCATCCTACCAAGTGCAAGTGACGGTCCTACCCGCACAATCACGAAAGAGGAAGCAAAACTTCAACCTATTATCTACCACGTTCAAAGGTTAACTTATTCTACACTTGGAAAATTGCTAATTTAAACTAAAGTATGCAAGTCATATAACGTTTATAGAGTAAGGAATCCAGTGAAAGTAGCGGTCTTACCCGCAAAAAGATTTATATTTCACAATGATTCATTACAAGAATGGCCGGGTAACTACCCGCCTACAAGAAAATAAATCTATACAAGATAAATCTATCCTAGCAGTGGGAAGGGATCTTCAGGATCAAGCTTTAGGGCCACTTCCACTTGGACCAGCACCATCAGTAGATCGTGGCAGTTCAAGGAAAGCTTTAAGGATAGCTAACCCATCATCAGCAGCAGCAACTTGATTCACCTTCTCCACCACCGGATGCGGGAAGGCGGCGTACTGATTCACTGCTTGGTCGTAAACAGCTTCAGTATCAACATTATACAAAGGGAAGTTGGAAAGCGGGATGCCTTTCTCAACGAACCCTAGACCAAGCAGGAAGCCTGCCTTTTCCCCATCCTCGTGAGAAGCGTTGAGGGCTGCGCTCATAGCATCGTCATAAGACGTCTCTGAGAAGACCCGATGCACAACCTACAAGAAAATATACAAGTATCAAAACCTTTTCTATCTACAAATAAAAGCGTAAAGAAATGAAAAGCATACCTGAGACAACGCTTCTCGAAGAAGCCATTCCTTGGCAACCAGAGCTTCTTGGAGGGCAGCTTGAGCTTCGTTACGGGCGCGTTCGGCTTCACTCTTGTTGAGGTTGGCAAGCAACACTTCTTTAGCCGCAGCCTCTTCGACGCCCTTTAGCTTCCGCTCAGTATGGTCAAGCACCCCCCTCTGGTCCAAGATCTCCTGGAGCTTTTTGGCGTCTTCCATCGCCAAGGCATCATGAGCCTGCTGGAGAGCCTCTAATTTGGCTTTAAGCTCTTCATTCTCCACGCGTAGAGGCTCAGCAACAGCTTCAGCCTTGGTGGCCCTCTCGGTTGCGTTCCTTGCAGTTTCCTTAGCCAGCCGAAGCTGTTCATTAACAGCTTGGGCAGCCTTGGAACGGGCCTCGAGCCGGGCCTGAACTTCAACCTCGAGGGCCTTGAAGGCCTTCTCCTTTTCCGCAGCAGCTGCGGAAAGCCTTTGGTTCTCCTCCCGGACAGCCCGCGCCTGAGCTACTTCTTTAATGCGAGTTGCTTTTAACTTGTCGTTTTCACGACAAAGCAGCTCGACGCGCGGCTGCATCCGGGCCAGGAGAACCCGAAGCTCATTGGTTAGCCTACCCTCCTGGTAGCTAGCCATGGCTTCCCCCAACGCACCACTGGGAGCAGCGTGACGAGCCCATTCCACGCACTCCACAGGGGTGCGAAGGGTTTTTCCTCGGCGAATGTTCCATCGTGGAACATACACTTCATTGGAATCCGACACTGCAAAAAACACAAAGCAGTTAGGAAAAGATGATAAAAAAATATATATATAAAATAGGCCAAAAGAACCCTACGCACCTGTAGGGTCAATAACAGGCCGATAGCCGCCAAACCCATCACCTGAACCCAACGGAAATCCATCCAAGAGGTCAGGCAGATGGGAAGGAGGCAGAGGTTGGCGATAAGCCCCATGCATACCTGAAGGTTCGGCCGTCGTTGCCGATGACGGAGGCATGGTAGAAGCCGCCGCGGTCGCCGCCGAATCCGCAGCAAAAGTAACCGCCGGCTCGGTGAAAGATGCGGTAAAAATAGCACTCACAGCCGGCGGTGACGTCATCACAGCTGGAACAGTCGTCTCAAAGGAGTGAGCAACTGAACCAGCGGAAGCAGGCGCAGGCGCCTGGGTCGTCGCCTCAGGTAGGCTGACCAAGCCTACCGTCATGGGCGGAGTACTCTGCGCTCCACCCTGGAATGCGTCAACATCCACGCCTGCGTAAAGAAGATAAGTATTAATGATGGAAAACTATGAAGTTAAAGATAAAGGAAGTTTGTACTTACGGGTTTTCTTGAGCCTGAAAGTGCGGACGGGCGGGGATGAACCCGATGGAGCCGGCCTCTTCACGCCGGTCACCGTTGTCATCCTGGGCTCTTCGGTGACAGTTGTCACAGCCTCCGGAATGATCTTATCACCACTGGGATTCCCCGCCACCTCTTTGCTCTCGGTCTCCGAGTCAGACCGAGGCACCGGATCGGCAGTGGAGGCCACCTTCTCCTTCCCCTTCCCGCAGTCAGCCTTCTTCTTCCGCACCAACGGAGGACCATCTGCGGATTCCTCATCAGAACATACGAATAGAGGAATTCCAGCAGAGGTTTCAACATTGAGGGGTCGAGGGTCGAATAGCGCCTTACCTGGCCACCTGGCGCTAAGGATTTCATGGCCTAGCGGATAGACCTCCACGAACCGATCCGCCGTTTGTTCTAGGATGGGCAACTCGTTCTCGTCTAGAGCGCGAGTACCCATCCGAACGGGACCGTCAGCCTCCCGCGGGTACATGAGCGACTGCAAGTCGTTCCCCTCTGAAATAAACAGGAAAGAAGTTAGAAGAAATTCTAAATCAACAAAAAGAAACAAAGCATACCGTAAGGAACAGAGTTCGAACCGTATTCGAGGACGATTGGGATCTTTTGCGCATCCGCAGCCTTCCACACCCGGCTCATCCCCAGCATCACCATCCCGGACTCCGCAAACCGGTAAACCGGAGATTGGACTCGGGATATCTTCGCAAACCATTCCGCCTCCTGGTAGTTGGAGGCGTGAAGGCTGGGAAGTGCTTGCCCGTTCTTGAATTTCATGGCTAGGGGGATGGCGCGAGCGGAAATGTAGAAGAACTCCCGCTTCCACGAGCGAAGACTGCGCTCGGTTGCGCAGATCTTCAAACCCTTAATCCGGGTTATCAATGTATACCACCCCTGGATGCACCTCCAAGTGTAGAAGGTCATCAGGCGGTCAACATAGGGCTCAATGCCCAGTATCCGGCACACCCACTCGAAGTGGCGAACCTTGGCAATCGCCATCGGATGCACCTCGGTCAGGTGCACACCGTGCCTCTCCAGGACACGGAAAACAAACTTTGTCAATGGGAACCTAAGATTCCCATAAACAAAGAATGCAGCATAAACCCCGATCTTGCCTCTGGGGGCATCATACACCGTCTGGTGGGGTTCAGGAAACTCAGGCTCGAGAGACTCGAGCATGAACTTCCTGACGATGTACTGATACAGATCGCCAGGCAGAGCACACTGGCACTCGCCAGCAGTACTCTTGTCATCGGCTGTAGATTCGAGATCACGAGACGACATCTTGCAAAAAGAAAGAAGAAAACGATTTCAAGAGAATGCTCGACTGAAAGATGAGTATTCGCCGGAAATCGTTCTTAAGATGAAGAGAAGAGTGAAAGTGTGGATTACAAAGAACCCTCTCCCCCTTTATATACTAATCGCAATTAATGCGATGAATTTAATGCGGAAGAGAGAGAAATCAAAGGTGCAATGAAACTATGACACGTGGCAAAAAGCAAGCTGGCAACAGCTGTTGAAAGGACGCGTACCATTAATTTCGCTGCCACGCGCCCGAAAAATCGCGCCCACGCGCCTGAAAAAGCGTCTGGAATGACCATGTACTGTCACGTCACCATAACTTCCTGCACGTCCTGACACAATCAGAAGAAACCGTCGCACGACGTTTCAGAGGTTTGGACTGTTCTTATCCTTTCACCAACTCTTCGAATTTCAAAATTCAAAAAGATTCAAAAGTAAGTGGGAAAATACCCCTTACCTTGGCAACCAAGTAACCGTAAGACGGATGCGGGTACAGTGTTAAGGCAAAACCCTTCACATACCTAGCACCCGCAGGGAATTGAAGCCAAGAATAACTTGGCAACCAAGTAACCGTAAGACGGATGCGGGTACAGTGTAAAGGCAAAACCTTTCACATACCTAGCACCCGCAGGGAATTGAAGCCAAGAATAACTTGGCAACCAAGTAACCGTAAGACGGATGCGGGTACAGTGTGAAGGCAAAACCCTTCACATACCTAGCACCCGCAGGGAATTGAAGCCAAGAATAACTTGGCAACCAAGTAACCGTAAGACGGATGCGGGTACAGTGTTAAGGCAAAACCCTTCACATACCTAGCACCCGCAGGGAATTGAAGCCAAGAATAACTTGGCAACCAAGTAACCGTAAGACGGATGCGGGTACAGTGTTAAGGCAAAACCATTCACATACCTAGCACCCGCAGGGAATTGAAGCCAAGAATACCCCGGCAACAAAGTAACTATAAGACGGGTGCGGGTACAGTGTTAAGGCAAAACCCTTCATATACCTAGCACCCGCAGGGAATTGACGCCAGGGGTACCTTGGAAGTAAAGTAACCATAAGACGAGCGCGGGTACAGTGTTAAGGCAAAACCCTTCACATACCTAGCGCTCCGCAGGGAATTGAAACCAAGAAGGATCTTCTGGGCAATGCTTGCGGAAACGGAAATAACATCCCCGCATAGCGGGAACGTCGAGAACTACATTGTTTGAGGCTCCAGGATGGAATTGGTGGTTTTAACATAATTGATCACTATGTTCAAAACTACCAAAACCTCAGGGAGAATCCACACAAGTGGGACTCAACGCTCCTGACTTGCGAGGAGGTTACAGCCTACCCGCATCATACCCAAAGATCAAGCAGGAAACTCGGGAATTTCTGCAAGTGACAAGGACTTCCGCGGGAAGAATCCCCATGGAAAACCTTAAAAAACCCTTTTCAAAACCCTTTGCTTAAGTCCAAAAGTTCACCTCACTTTATTAAACACTCATGAGAAGAACATTGGACTGGGGGGACTTGAAGAGGTAGGTCCCAGCAGAGCCCAGTTGGACCCGCAAGACTCACCTTGAAGAGGGACGTCTGCGCAGAAACCAACTGGATCCGCAGGACCCACCATGCTCAGAGACGTGACGTCCTTACGCGCAGTACGCAAGCTGTTCCCGCAGGAAATGCCTCCCAATGGTGAAGGACTCCGCCTGTTCCCGCAGCTTCGGATACAAGCCATCAGGGAAGGCCACCCGCGCAGCAAGGCTACACGCACAAGGCACTTAGCTCTCAATCACTCAGTGTCACCTGAAGGAATGAGCAAAGCCGGGAACAATCCCGCACAAGGGCGGGAGGGGGAATACTCCCGCCCAAATAAGCCAGTCCGTACGATACGGGAAGATCTTCTGTACTGTACCTGACGAGGTATGGGCAAAAGATCTGACTAAAGATACGACAGCTTATTGACAACAGTATGGCGAGCAGCATGCTCCTGTACTGTATGTCACTATTAGCCGCTGCCTACTCACCAACTACTGCCATACCACGTGCATAGCCGACAGTTGGTGGAAAAGGAATAGTACACAGCAGGCCTGGTCACTATCAGCCGCTGCCTACCCACCAACTACCAGCAGGGCACGTGCGTAGGCCACTGTTGGTGGAACAGGAATACTGTTGCAGCCGGCCACACCTCCTTGGAAACCTACCTTCTGCTATAAATACCACAAATGGTATGACCATCTGATCTTATCATATCTTAACATGTCTTATCATATTATACCTGATATCTGCTCTAGCAATCTCTTAATATACATTTATATTTAAAGAGCAATCTAGTCTGATTCTCACGCCGGAGGGTGGTCACAAGGAGGAACCCCCTTCTCAGTGACAAGCTCACGGTGTCTGTTTTGCAGGTTATCAGAAGAACCATCTTCTCCGGGTCTAACCCCTCGTGGGAAACATCTATCTAACCCCCAGGTTATCCGTAATCTGCCCGGGGTCCGGTTAGTGTTTCTTCAGATAAGAACGGTGTTCCTAAGATAACTTCATTAGATATATTTTTTACTAATAAGAATGAAGTAGTAATACATTCTCCATTGTGGCAAATCTTTGCTTTAGGAAGCTTGTATTTCACACCCATATCTTGGTGGCTAGCTGTCCTAAGAATATGCGTTGTTTTTTCAAAGTATTTTGTGGGGATAAGACCTTCTCTTAAACAATTTAGGTCTGCTCCTGAGTCAATAAGAGCTATAAAATCCTTTTTGAAGTTATTTTCAATTAACAAAGTAATCTTTACCAGCCATTTTTGTGATATAATATTTTCTATGGTATGAATATGTTCATCTTCTAAATTCATAGGAGAGAATATTTCGGAATAAGTGGGATATTTAATAGTTGTTTCTCCTAATGTAGTATTATAAATACTAGTTTTTTCTAGATTTAGGATCCTTTTTTCAAAGTCATAACTTTGTTTTTTTAGATTTATTATTTCTCCTTTTAGTTTGGCTATTTCAGCTTTTAAATCTTCAGGAGTTGAAGAGTTATGCTTTCTATTATTCAATCTATCATGAATATGTTTCATTGTATAAGGACCTTCTGGTTCTTTTGGTATATCATCTTCTTCGCTTGTACTGTTTTTAACAGTATTTTTCTTTTGGTATATAAGAAAGAAAAATGGACTAGATGATATATCTTTTTATCAAATTATTGATATGTAAAAACTTATCCATGAACCATTTTATAAAGTTAAAGCGTCATCTATATATATATATATATATATATAGGGAAGGGTTATATTGAAAACTCTTCCCACTTGTAAAAACCTTGAAAACTCATTCCTAACCATTGATGAAGATATTTTACGGATGAGATTTGAAGTTTGGTTGTTGGATGAAATGGTGAGTATATAATATTAAAAAGTACACCAGAAGGGTACTTTGGTCCAAATATTAAAGAATCTCTTCGTTATCCCTCATATGTGTGTCCGTGAATTGTAGAATAGATATTAAAGTATAGAAAATATGTGGTTGACATGATAAAGGAGAGATAATGTTAAATATGACAAGACTAGTTATATAAATAATTCTTTTAATTTGAGAAGGTGTAATAATTGCAAACATTTGGTGGATATTATCTTTAAATAAAACTATAGAATTTACTATTTAGATTATAATTTTAAATAAAACAAAAATTACAATTATTTTTAAAAAAGAAATATGAAAATATATGTTTTTATTTTATGTTTTAATTATGTATTTAATGAAAAAAACTTGTAAAACATGGTAATTAGAATGTAACATATAATTAGTATGTTAACAATGAAGCAACAAAAGTTTAAATTATTTTAATATGTAACATAATATTAATACTTATTAATAAGCATGTAACATGTTTAAATAATTTTACAAAATTTTAAGTTTAAATATTTATGTGTATATCATATTTAACATAATTTTCATATTTTAATAATATTAACATATTTTAAAATTTATAAATTTTATGTTAATTTACATATTTAACATAATATACATATTTTTACATATTTTTAAGTACGCTAATTTAAATATGTAACATAATTTTACATATTTTAAGTTTAAATATTTATGTGTATATCATATTTAACATAATTTTCATATTTTAATAATATTAACATATTTTAAAATTTATAAATTTTATGTTAATTTACATATTTAATACATATTTTTACATATTTTTAAGTACGCTAATTTAAATATTTAACATAATTTACATATTTTAAAATTTAAATATTTATATTAATTTACATGTTTTAAATTCTAAAAAGTATGTTAATTTATGTATTTAACATAATTTATGTATATTACGTGGAAAGACCTATTGAATTGAAAAAAAAACTAATTAAATAAAAAAAGAAAAAAAAACTATATATTATGTGAAAGAAAAATAGTTGAATGAAAAAGAAACCCACTGAGTTATTTCTTATTATATGAAAATTTATACCTACGTTTTTTTTCCTTTTTTGCATATTTTTTTATTAAGTTTGTTATTTTAAAAACAAATGCTTCGAAAGCATACCAACATACCTTTTCATTTTTTATTATATTACATACTTTTCCATTTATTATTTTTTATAGGCATATGAAAGAAAGGTCCACGTAAAATACTTGATGTCAACTCATGTGTAATTGACATTAAAAAAATGGTAGACACTTAATGATAAAAGACTAAAAGGCCCTTTAAGCAATATCAAATAGATAGAGACAAAATCTTAGGTGGCAACATGAGAACCACATGTTGGGTTTCCAAAGGTTTTTTCAACTAAGATGGGTTTTTATTTTATATATACCCTATACATATATATATATAATAACATAATATAGTTATAAACTAATAAAATAGCCAAGGTGGTTCAAGAAACTTTCTTGTCTAGAAGAAAGGAGTGAAGAAGTCGGTAAAATCAACAGTGAATTTAATACACAATCAATCAACTAAACTGAACTTTATCGATTGGAAACTACTTTTTCATAAAAGTTGGTTGAAGCCAATATATACATCCGGAAAGGTTGCAATGGGGGTTAAGCATAGCGATGTTCTTAACCGTACGTAACCAACCATCAACAGCGTTAAACCCATACAAACTTAAACCAAATTGTTTTATGGCCTCCAGCCAAACATAACAAAACATGACCCGAACAAATTGCCTTAGTATTAGATGTACATTAGCATAAAATAAACTAATCTAAAGTTTGAACGATTTATGATTAACTGGCATCAAATTGTTTGTGACCTTGTTTTCAAAGCAATTATTATATATATTAATTTTCAAGTTTGCTTCAACTCACAAAGCTACTGTTCCTTTCAAAATTGGTTTATATGGTATGTACATTATGCTTTAGTATTTGTAAGCCAAAACTTTCATAGACATCAGATCCACGTGTTGTTTTTTCAAGAACCATAATGGATAAGAAGTGGAAACAAATTGATTCTATTAAAAAGAAATTAATTCCTAAACTTGAGTGGGCTTGATCAAATGTATTAGAGAATATCATATAGAATATATTATTAGAGTTTGATTATTATATTACTATCATAGTTAGAAGATTGTATTTGGTTATGTTTCCTAGTAAATTTATATCCTTCATCAAGCACTTGATGCACATAAACTCCAGTGACAATATCAAGGCGCTTTCGATGCAAAGTGAGTGTATAGTACAGCTTCTCATCATTTCCATAATACGAGTACATGGGCTGCTGTTGGGGGATGATTTTGCCAGATCTTCACCAGACCTTAATTCGTCATTTGTTACCCTCTTCATAGGTGTCTATGCTGTCTCTCATCACCTCCGCTCTGAGGCATTTATCACGACTTAGTGAGTTGGTCCCGAGGTAGCGTTCGATTGTCTTATACGCCTTGCTTTGCTCGAGCTCATCATCTTGGCATTCATGACAAGTGATGGTGATATACGGGTAGAAATACTCTAGAAAGCTCCACATAATCAAGCCCGAAAGCGAAAATGGTTCGGGCATCCACCCAGGCATTAGGAATCACATACAAATATATATGCCATGCTTCTAGCATGTCTATATAAATGGCTTGATCTGAAAAATTACAGCAGGTGAGTATGCCAAATTTTATAGTAAAATCTAAAAGAATATAGTGTTAATGCTAAAATCTTCAATTGTATACTTCTACCAGCTTGCAGTAAATAGGCCTTCTTCCGGTGCTTCTTATTCCTTAGAGAGAAAGAATATTGCAACGACAAAATGTGCCATCATGTTGGACTTAATTCTCGTCCTCGAGTCAATGAGGTAGGTTGGGCCGACCCATCAAGCCTATGATGGATTGGTGTCTTGTTTATCAAGTTGAGCACGTGACTTGGTTTACATGGAATAAATTACTTGGTGAACAAGTCGAGCCAATGACTTGGACAACAAGGAATTTATTTATTAATTATTATTTAGATTTGTTTTTACCAATTAGTATTTGAATATAATTATGGTATTTGTATTCTAGTATAGTTGGGTTTTCAAATTTAAATTAGTATATATACCCAAGCTTGTGGGTTATATCAAAAAAGAAGAATTAGAGTTTATGTATTGTAATTTTCGAGCTAATGGGAATTACAAAGATCGAGCTTATGATCTAAATTTCGGTTTTGTGTCTATCGATCCTGGTCACCAAACTTCAGTTGGTATCAGAGCTCGGTTTGCAAACGAGTTCGTTAGTTTTCTATTGCCTGTAATCACGTCT
>NW_027503636.1:0-16617 GCF_021521415.1 Bidens hawaiensis
TCCTGTTGGGTTTCTATGGATATTTTAAACTTAGTTAACCATTTAACTAGTCATTAATTAAGGCGGAAGCGTGAAAATCACAAACTTAAACATATGTATCCATATGTATATATATATATATATATATATATATATATGTATTACAAGTTTATATGATATGTGTTCATGAACAACCTAGTTTATTCATGTCATAAGATTACCAATAATCTATATATTAGAAACCCGAGGCAAGGATCAAATAATACGGAAAAACTAAACTATCAAAGCTATAAACACTTACATTCTTAACCCTTTAAGAGTGTAGTTGAAGTTGAAGAAGATGATGATGTTGATGCTAGACTTTCAAAGGGAAAATCCTCAAACGGAAGATACCCCGAGCCTCCAACACACACCGAGCTATGTTAGGAAGCTTGAACACGAGAAACCGAGACTCGAACCTCTTTTGTTTCTTGATTTCGGCCGAACCAAAAGCTAGAGGGAAAGAGAGAGTTGTGGTTACTTATTATATCTTGAAAGTATGTTGATGTTTTTATAAATGAGATCATATCTCATTCATATCTTAAGTTAGGTTTTTGGTCAAGTAAAAGTTACTCAACCTCCATCAAGTCCTTACCAACTTTGACCAAGTGTATGGGGTGTAAGGCATACATGTCTAAATAATATATATTTTATACCTTATAAAATATATAAACATCCCATCTTTTATAAACCATTTTATAAAAGAACACATGTTTAAATAATCATTCCAATAATAATTATTTGAATAAATAAATTAACCAATTAATTTATTTAACACTTTCAAGTAATTATTCAGAAACCCGATTTCTGAATGTGTTGTGTTATGTATTTGTTTTATAGATCATATCTCAACAAATACATAATTGGTGTGTGTCAAACTCGTTATTGGGTATGACCCGACTTGGATCAAACACGGCTAGCCACATTAACCTAATTATGTGTCTCGGGCATACGGTATTCCAACAATCTCCCACTTGCACGTGACTCATAGGAAGTTAATGCTAATGGTGAATACCGCCTAACAACAGGTCACCATCCCTAGTGTGTTTGACTAAGTGCCATTCAATAACATCATCCCCTTCAAGTCCATACTTGATATGATATAGGTAAGTCTTATCACTACATCCCTTTGTTACTAGATGTCCTGTCAAATCGAAGAGACACAGAGTGTTAGGACATGAAATGTCATGTGTATGTCCCCAGTTCTATCAGGATGGTTCGATATGAAAATAACGATCGTGAAACCAAGTTAACGGACTGAAAATGTCAAAAGAAACTGATTCGATCGAACCAGGACTCATTCGATCGAATGAGATACTCATTCGATCGAATCAGTATACGATATATAAACGAAACTTAGGAAATTTCACAAGAGAGAGCACACATTACACACAGTCACGAACCTGCTACTGCCGAAAATCCTCTCTGCCCATCTTCGTCGTGTCGGTCTTTTCCTCCGTCCCTAGGTGTCAAACCGTCTTAGGAATCGTAACCGTGCGTTGTTGATCACCACCGAATCGCCGTGTTAGAGGATTCTGCACTCTAACACGTTGCCCCGTGAATCGTTGGGAAACCGTGTCCCGCACCGGTCCGACAAAGTGGTATCAGAGCCTTTGGTTCTAGATTCACGTTAGATTCGTGGTAAAATTCGTGTTTTTCTCGCGAAAATCGTAATTTTTGCCGGAAAATTCCGAATTTTTGGTGTTTTTGATCTTGGTGTTCGTCGTGTTCTTGTCAAAAACTGTTAAAATTGTCATACTTTGGTGTTTTGATCTTAGAATTGTGTGTTAAAAGTTCGAGTTTCGTCAAGAACGTTCCTCGCGTTCTTCGTGTTCTTCGTATTTTTGGTGGTTTTGATCCGTTTTTTGGTTGGTCTTAAGTTGTTTTTGTGTTAAAAGTCATATTTTGATCTTAAGTTGCTTCTTGATCTTCCAAGATTTGTGTTTTTGATTCAAAATTCGAAAATCCGTCAAAATCTTCTAATTTTGGAATTTCCAGATTTTCCGATCGAACGTGTCTATTTTTGGAACTCATTCGATCGAATAGCCTTCCTATTCGATCGAACAAGTTTAAACTTTGACCGAATCAGTTTTTTCCCGCCGAGAATTACTCCTAGTTCATTCGATCGAACCAGATTTGTTCGTTCGATCGAATTAGTCACCATTCGATCGAATAAGTCTTTTATTCGATCCGCCGATTCGATCTTTGTCTTATTCGACTGTCAGAACCCGTTCGATTGAACCAGAAACTCTTTCGATCGAACCTCTCAACCCATTCGATCGAACCAGATTCACATTCGATCGAATAACTTACAGATCAGCATTTCAGAGAGACATTCGATCGAACCAGAACACATTCGATCGAATAGGTCACTCATCCGATCGAATCAAACCCATTCGATCAACAGTTCAACGTTAAAGCAAAGAAACAAAGATGGCTGCAAGTTCGAGTACCAACAAGAGGATTCAATCGATTCTCGAAAGTGATTCTGAATCGGGAAGCTATAACAAGCCACCAAAGCTAATGACTTTAAACGATTTTACAACCTGGAAGACAAGATTTCAAATTCATATAACAGGTGTGAATCCTGGACTTTGGGAAGCTGTTCAGACAACTTGGGTGCATCCGACAAATGATGATGGTGAGACTTTGAGTTACTTTAGGCTGTCTGAAGATCAAAGGATAGCCTTTGATGCTGAGAAGAAAGCCTTCTCGTTACTGTCACAAGCACTTTCAAGCGATCTCTTCCATCAGTTTAACCAGTTTACAACAGCGTCAACTCTTTGGAACGCACTGGTTGAACGATGTGAAGGATCTGACTCACTTAGAGAAATTCACGCACGGGAGCTCAAGCGTGAATTTGATTTGTTTGGTCCAGAATCGGGAGAAGACATTGAATCGTTACTGTCGAGATTCTATCATCTAATGTCAGAACTCAAGTCCTATAATGTCAAAACAACAGGGACTGAAAAGGTTAGATGTCTTGCTCAAGGACTTCCAACCAGCTGGAACACCTTCCTGACAGTAATGAGAAGAAGTCATCAGCTGGAGACGATTCTCCTGTCTGATTTTATTAAAGAAATCAGACAAGAAGAGGCTGAACTAAGAGCCTCCTCCAGAAAACCGAGATCAACTTCTGACAAATCACTCTACATGTCAAAACCTCCTATGTCAGATTCAACTGATCATGCTCCGATGAAGACCGCTTTTGTCTCCTCAACGTCAAATCAATCAAAGGGGACTGAAACGAGATCTTCCGTCCCACCATCAACTTCTGGAAACTCAAGTACTAACTCCGGACCCAAGTCAACGGAGAAAGCAACGTTGAATACTGAAGGCTTGGGAACAGTAACAGTGGAGGTTGCCAAAGAACACATGGCAACTCTAGGCACGATAATTGAGTCCTACAGTTTAATGGTGGCGGGTAAGCTAGGAAATAGTCATCTGGACAGTGATGACTATGAACAGCTTGACGAAGATGATATGGAACGCATAGACATTATGTGGGCTCTTGGCAGTGCGTTCCGAAGGGCCAGAAAGTGGACGAAGAAAACAGGTCAGGCCCTCTCAATAAACAACAAATCCAAGTTCGGCTTTGATAAAAACAAAGTAAAATGCTACAACTGTGGCGAACTTGGTCACTTTGCCAAGGAGTGTTCGAAGCCAAGAAGGGAAGGTCACCAATATCCCTTCCGAACCACTTCATCATCATCCACTCCTGCTGCAGCTGCTGCAACTGTCAACCTTGAGAGACAACTGGTCCCTCAAAATCAAACCGCAGCAAACAACGTCAACATCAACAATGAAACTGCTCTTGCAGTTCAAGGGGATGAAGGCGAGACATGGAACTTCAGCATCAACATGGCTGATGTCACAATAGTAGATGGAAACTCTGAAACCGAGTCTGTTGTTTCCTCGACCAATGAAGAATATATTGTCGATGAACCAGCTGCTGAAGTCCATGAAGAAGAACCTGAGGTTGAAGTGGTATCTTTGGAGATTAAGGAGGATCACGATAAAGAGTCAAATGTTCCTCAAATATCTCCATGTTCGACAATTCCCGCAGAGGCTGCTAAAGTTGAAGAAGTCAACGAAGTAGAGTCTAAAGCAACTTCTGCATCGTTTCTGGAAAAAGCTGGGAATCTTTGCTTTGCATTCATGGCAGAGACATCAAATGCCAAGGTAAGTTCTAACCCATCAACTCCCAAACCAGAAAATGTTAAATGTTTAAAATGTGAATTGTATGAACAAGAAATTCAATCTCTAAAAGAGAGAATTGAAGATCTCGAGGCTTACAAACAAGCAGCCTCAAGATCTTTAATGGAACTGACTGACGCGCTTGCACAGAATAAGGCTTGGAAGCAGAAAGAGTCTGCTTTTAAAGAAAAGATTGATAGCCTTAAGCGTCAGAACAAGGAACTTGAAATATGTGTTCTGAATCAACAAGATTCTATCAATTTTCACATAAATAAGAATAATGTTTTGAAAAAAGAATTGGAAAACTTGAAAGCTGATTTTGAATCATTGAATTTCAAATTAAAAAGTTACTCAAATTCATCTTATTTATTAGAACACATCATTCCCGAGTTCCGAGGCAAAAAGGAAAAAGGCGTGGGATATAACAATGTCCCACCCCCGATCCTGAATCAATTTGCAAGCACACCAGGAGCTGTGCCGGATGATGAATCAAATGATTATATACCCGAGGACACAAACCAAATTTCTAAGTCTAAGGGAAAAGAAGTCATTGACCCGGCTCCTGAGTCCAAACAAAATGTTGTTGCCACAGACTTAGGTTCCACAACTAAGTCGGGCCCACCACCATCTAAGTCAAAGGCAACAACAACAAGAAATTCTCAGAAGAAAAAGTTTAATCCTAAATCTGAGAAAGTCTATGTGGAACATAGTACCCAGTTTGTAAAGGAGGGTAACGTTAATGAAAAACATAATTTCCCAAAACACCCTCCTAGACAAACTACACCCCAAAATATCAAATCCAGGGGGGTACTATGATAACCGACAAAAACAGAGTTATTTCTCTCCACCAAGTCAAAGGGGGAGAAACTACTGTTTTTCGTGTGGAGAGGTAGGGCATATAGCAAGATTTTGCTATAAGTACACGGATCCTAAGCAGTACATATCGACTCCGGATCCGAGGTATGCCAAGTCACCTCCTAGGAGGCGACCGACCATTGACGTTCAAGGTCAAGAACGGTTTCACACACCGAGGTCGGTTTCTCCTCGGAAACCTCAGCCAACCTCACCACACCAATCCCCAAACCCCTCAGATCCAAATGTTTCCACTTCGACAAGTGAAACTCAGTCTTCAACCATCTATCTCAAACATGTTGAGAAGAAGACTGACTTTTGGAAACCAAAGAAAACTAACACTGTTGACAACAATGTCAAACCAGAAAACAGTGTTAATGAGGGTAAATGGATTGAATTGTACATTCGTGATGAAAATGGAAAACCCAAGACCGTAAAGGCTTGGGTTTCCAATGATATTTAAACCTTTTGTTTTTGTGTGCAGGTTGCTCTATATGATCCAAGATTCAACATGTGGATCATAGACTCAGGAGCTTCCAGGCACATGACTGGAAACATGAATCTCCTTTCAAGTGTCAGACAAATAAAAGGAGGTGCAGTTTCCTTTGCAGGAAATCAAGGAGGTTATATCACGGCCCAAGGAATTGTGTCTAATGGGCGAATTTCGTTTGAGAAAGTTAATTTCATCAAAGAGTTGGAGAACAACCTGTTGTCGATAAGTCAAATCTGCGACAAAGGTTTCAAAGTTATGTTTGACGACCGAGATTGCCACATCTTGGCTAAGGATTTCAACTTTCCTGAAGACAAGGTTTTAATGTCAGCTGCACGCCAGAGTGATCTCTACATTCTGGATATGGCTAAGGCAGGGTCATCGTCTCCAACGGCGACATGTTTTGTGTCCAAGGCATCCGAACGTGATACTGTCTTATGGCATAGACGGATGGGACACATAAATGTCAGGAACATGAACAAGCTTGTGCACAACAGACTAGTTGAGGGAGTTAATCTGAGAAGCTTTCGTCTCCCTGATTCGTGTGTGCAGTGCAAAGCAGGAAAGCAAATAAAAAGGTCCCACAAGTCTAAGAGTTTCCACTCGATTGATATTCCGTTGGAACTCCTTCATATGGATCTTTTTGGCCCAATAAGCGTCAAAAGTATCTCTGGGCACTCATACTGTCTAGTGGTTACTGATGAATATTCTAGATTCTCTTGGGTGTTTTTCTTGAAAGTAAAATCAGAAACGTTTGGATGTATACAACTGCTGGTTACAACTATTGAGTCTCAATACAATCTGAAGGTTCGAAGAATGCGGTCAGATAACGGTACAGAATTTAAAAATGCGAATGTTGAAAATTTCTGCAAAGAAAAAGGGATCGTTCAGGAGTTCAGTGCTCCATATGTTCCACAAATGAACGGGGTTGCTGAAAGGAAAAATCGTACGTTAATCGAGACAGCAAGAACAATGTTAGCCGACTCAGTGTTACCTGTTACGTTTTGGAGTGAGGCAATTGTCAACGCCTGTTTCACATTAAATCGGGTAGGCATTGTCAAGCGCCACGGCAAGACAAGTTTCGAGCTTCTTCAACGACGAAGGCCTAACTTAGAGCACCTGGAACCATTCGGAGCTCTTTGCACGTTACTTAAAAGGCACGTTGATAATAAGTTCGAGGAGAAGATTATCAAGGGTTATTTTCTGGGTTACAGCGTACCTCTCAAAAGGGTCTTCAACAGAACAACAAAATTAGTTGAAGAATGGTACCATGTCGATGTTCAACGCTACACAGAACCAGCCAAGGGGACAGGAGAAGACTGGTTGTTTGATTATGACAAATTGTTCAAGTCTTTCAATCTGTATGAGATTGCTATTCAAATGATGTATGAGGCGCAAAATGCACCTCCTGATGAATCTTTGCAATCTTCAACTCATCCTGGTCCGTCATCATCTTCCTCCACAGAGTCTAGCGATCAAGTTCAAGAATCTTCCGAATCTGAATCTGAAGATGAATCTCCAGCAGATGATGTACAATCGGCACCAACTCAGGTTACTTCACAACCTTCATCGTCAAATCAAGAAGTGCCGAATGCAGATCAGCCTCTAACGTCTACTTCAGAGGCACCACAATCCGCTCCAGTTCCTGAGCCGAACTTAACTAACTTGGAACAAAATGTTGTCGTTCCTGACAATCCGGTTGTTAGGACTGAACGTGATCATCCACAAGACAACATTATAGGGGACATTCAACAGGGTGTCAAAACTCGTCGACAGCTGAATTTTGGTCTCTACACAGAAATGATGGAGTCAGGATCAGTTGCTCTTAATGCCCATGAATGCTTCTTAGCACAAGAAGAACCACACAGCACCACCGATGCGCTGAAAGATCCCAACTGGGTCTCAGCCATGCAAGAGGAATTATTGCAGTTTAAAAGACTTGGTGTGTGGAAGCTGGTGGATCTCCCCAAAGGACAGAAGAAAATTGGCACTAAGTGGGTACTAAAATGTAAACGTGACGATCGTGGAGTGATTGTTCGCAACAAAGCCCGCCTGGTGGTCCAAGGGTTTAGGCAAATCGAAGGCCTAGACTACAATGAGGTATATGCTCCGGTTGCTCGTTTGGAGGCAATCCGGATGTTCTTGGGGTATGCATCTTTCAAGAAATTCAAAGTATATCAAATGGACGTCAAGAGTGCCTTTTTGTACGGTCACATCGAAGAGACCGTATATGTGGCACAACCTCCAGGTTTTGAAGACCCATATCACAAGGACAAAGCCTATCTGCTCAACAAGGCTTTGTACGGTCTTCACCAAGCCCCGAGAGCTTGGTATAAAGAACTATCCAAACACCTTCTGAACAACGGGTTTAGAAGGGGAACCATTGACTGCACGCTATTCTCAAAAGAAAAAGAAGGAGATCTAATTATGGTACAAGTGTACGTGGACGACATCATCTTCGGGTCCACGAATAAAACACTTTGTAAGGAGTTCGAACAAGTGATGAAAGAAAAATTTGAAATGAGCTCCATGGGTGAAATGAAGTTCTTCTTAGGACTTCAAGTTGATCAAAAAGATTCCGGTATCTTCATTCACCAGACAAAATACGTCAATGACATCTTGAAACGGTTTGAGATGTTGAGTTCTTCTTCACAGGGAACTCCTTTAGAGGTTAATCACGGGATTAATCCTGACGAGAAGGGTGAATTGATCAATCCAACTCACTATAGAGGGATCATCGGATCTCTAATGTACCTGACTGCTTCTCGGCCAGACATAATGTTTGCTACGTGTCTCTGTGCACGTTACCAGTCAAAGCCGAAGGTCTCCCATCTGATTGCAGTCAAAAGAATTTTGCGTTATCTGAAGGGTACTCCAGATTGGGGTCTTTGGTATCCTTATGATGACAACTTCGATCTTCATGCGTATAGTGATTCGGATTATGGTGGTTGTAAACTCGATTACAAATCAACAACAGCAGGATGTCAGTTCTTTGGAAGTCGTTTAGTAACGTGGCAATGCAAAAAGCAGACGTCAGTCTCCACTTCAACAGCTGAGGCGGAATATATTGCGGCTGCCAGTTGCTGTTCTCAAGTTATTTGGATTCAGCAACAAATGCGTGACTACGGTATTGAATGTTCTACTACTCCCATATATATTGATAATTCTGCTGCAATTTCAATTACCAAAAATCCGGTCCATTTTAGCAAAACGAAGCACATCGAAATTCGATATCACTTCCTTCGTGACTGCTACGAAAAGAAGTTAATCGATGTGATAAAAATCCCCACTCAGGAACAACGCGCTGATCTCTTCACTAAAGCATTTGATAAACCACGGTTTTTATATTTACTAGAGATCAACGGCGTTAAACGTATATCAGAAGATGTTCCTGAAGATATCATTTAAATTGTTTTCATTTTTTCTTTTCTTAAAAATTTAAAAAAAAAAAATCCAAAAAGATTTTGTTTTTTTTTATAAATTCTAGGGGGAGAAAGGTTTCAAGAAAAACCAAAAATTTTCAAAATTTTGAGAAGTTGATCTTGTTACAAGAAAGGTGATAGTACACAGACGCTATCATACTGAGACATCAAAAAGATTTGTTATTTCTGTACAGCTTATTTTCATTTTTCTTATATTAAATTTTTATACATCACTATCGCTTAAAATTATGTCGGTTACCTCAGTTTGATGGACACATTTTCGGATGTGTTTTGGTCCTTACTTCTACTAGTAGATTATGAGGATAGCCATTAACCAGATGACTGAAAGTGATCGGGGCGGGTTTTGATGGGTTTTTTATTCTTTCGCTGAAAAATAGTCGGTTATACTTAGTTAGAAGGACACATACTCGTATGTGGTCGGTCCAGTTGATCCATTGGATCTTCAGGATAGCCGTTTACCTGAAGACTTTGACTTGATCGGGGCGAAATAATTTAAACGTTATTTTTTTTAAAAAAAGGACATTCATATATATTCAGAAAATGAGAAATTGATCCAACCTTGGAAAATGATAGATACACTGATTCTGTGAGCTTAACTAGTGAAGTTATTAGGCTTAAAAGGCTTTAGAACGGTCATTGTGTGTCATGGTAGCTTTTTATGGTGCGTAAAAGTAGATGTGATACAAACTAAATCTACTCGATTTTACGTGGAAACTCCTTAAGAGTTTTGTATGTCTTCATATATATCTTTCCGAATGATAGGCAGAAAAGCGATTACCCAGTCATACACGAGCCCATAAGTGTTCTGATTCCTGTAAAGATAGTGTGTGAAGAAACTGCAGTGATCCAGATTCGGGACTTGCAATTGTTTACTACTCTGAAGTCTATGTAACATTCAAAAAAAAAAAAAAAAAAAAAAAAAAAAAAATTTTACCTTATGAGTGATTGAAACATTCTAGAGTTAACAATGTCAAGACTTCTCAATCATGGAGTAAGAAAGAAAACGGGAAGCAGATGAAGACACTTACAACCTTAATCAGACACTATGGGTCAAGGTCAATTCGGGGTGACTTGGGGAAAGCCAAATACGCTTTGAGAATAGATAGGAGGCATCATAATCTCTGAGTTGTTACCCACTTAAATTTTGAGACATAATTGAACCTAACTCGTATCACAGAAACGATGAAAACCATTTTAAGTTATTTACATGCTCACAACCTGTTTCTTTATGTCATAATACAGCTAAACACGGATCTGTGTGACAGTCACGTAATTAGTATGATTCCTGTTCGGATCTTTCTCACAAAAAGAATATTCATTATGTCTTGTTTAACTTCGTATATTCTGTTAAAAAAAAAAAAAAAAAAAAAAAAAAAAAAAAAAAAAAAATTCCCGAAAAGTCTCAGTAGATAGTCATATACGTCTGTATGATTTCTTATTATAGATCCTTCTCAACCAAAAATAATGTGTTTTAAATTTTTGTACAGTTGTTTATTTCAGTTTGAATATTATAAAAAAAAAAACATACAAAAAGATTTTTATTCTGAATTAATTTTTTTTTTTTTAATTTTATTCTGTTTTTTTTTAATGAGAAATCATCGTGACAGGTAGTCTGATCCCTGTCTGTTCCTACTAAATGTTTATCCAGTGTGTAGGAATGAAAGAAAACTTCATGCAGGTTGCTAAATGTTCATCTGTGCAACAGGCTGTGCATGAAAGAAAGAATGAAGTGACAAGAAAACCCAAAGATGTTTGAGCCTGATATTTTTCCATTTGTTACTAATGTATTATGATCTATATGTTCTGTAGGAACGAAGCTTCTCAGGATATGCGGAACCTATGGTAAGTCTGACTGACTGAACCATTTGATCTTGAGAGAACTTCATGAAGAAAGGAGTTCGTGGATGCAACGTGCGCACCACTAGCTTTGAGAAAAGAGAGAGTGAGATAACTCCAAGGGGGAGTTACGATCGAGCAAGAGAACTCGATTGATTATAAGTAAATAGAACTGGCTCCAAGGGGGAGTTTGTTAGGACATGAAATGTCATGTGTATGTCCCCAGTTCTATCAGGATGGTTCGATATGAAAATAACGATCGTGAAACCAAGTTAACGGACTGAAAATGTCAAAAGAAACTGATTCGATCGAACCAGGACTCATTCGATCGAATGAGATACTCATTCGATCGAATCAGTATACGATATATAAACGAAACTTAGGAAATTTCACAAGAGAGAGCACACATTACACACAGTCACGAACCTGCTACTGCCGAAAATCCTCTCTGCCCATCTTCGTCGTGTCGGTCTTTTCCTCCGTCCCTAGGTGTCAAACCGTCTTAGGAATCGTAATCGTGCGTTGTTGATCACCACCGAATCGCCGTGTTAGAGGATTCCGCACTCTAACACGTTGCCCCGTGAATCGTTGGGAAACCGTGTCCCGCACCGGTCCGACACAGAGTGATCATTCTCTCAATGATTTAACTTAACAGGCCTTAGACATCTGAACTCTCAACACATAAGAGGAACAAATCCCATCTTGACTGCATACACCCTTGTTGACATCTCGTATGATATCTGAGCTCTTTCTTACACGTTATCGTGTTACCGAAATAACAAAGAAGAGAGTCAAGTTATCAGACTTGATGAAAAACCAGATCCAATATGCATCTCAGGTCAAAGGACACAATGATACTCGCCTTTACTCAAGGATTACTTATGATCAGTTACACTAACTCCATGCAGTGATCCTTGAGAGCGGGTCAGTCCAATATTTGTATCCCACAAATATCTATGAACTTTGGTGGCAAACCTATGCCCTATATTCATCACATGAATATCAACCAATCCGGGTTCATAATAGTCTTACCTTCATACTTGTTCCACAAGTATGATCGACTACGGACGTTTAGAACAACATAAGTCATTCATGGATTAAACATGCAAATATAGAACATAACTCATTGAATAATTAAAACATAATTAATTTTCATGAGATACCCATTACATTCGTTCTTATACAAACACTAAACACAGATTAAATCCACTCACTAGAATACCGAAGTCCTAATGCACAAACATGACCCTCATGCTTTGGCCTATCGAGGAGCTTCGTGAGTGGGTCCGCAATATTTTGATCGGTATGAACTTTATGAATACATATCTTTCCCTTTTCAACTTCATCCCTTATGTAGTTGAATCTGCGCTCAATGTGCCTCGTTTTCTGATGAGCACGAGGCTCCTTGATCTGTGCAATAGCACCCTCATTGTCACAGAATATCTCTAGGGGCTCCTGAATGGTAGAGATAATCCCTAGATCCATGATGAACTTTTTCATCCATGCAGCCTCTTGGGCTGCCATTGAAGCGGCGATGTACTCAGATTCTGTAGTGGATAACGCGACAACATCCTGCTTCGAACTCTTCCAAGAGACAGCGCCTCCATTCAAAATGAAGACATATCCCGACTGTGACCGAGAATCATCTCGGTCAGTTTGGAAACTCGCATCCACGTAACCCTTTACGACGAGTTCCTCCTCACCAGACCCATATATTAAAAACATATCCTTAGTCCATCTAAGGTATTTTAATATATTCTTGACAGCCATCCAATGACTGTCACCTGGGTTGTGCTGGTATCTACTCGTTATGCTTAAAGCATACGAGACGTCCGGTCTAGTGCACATCATTGCATACATAATAGATCCTATTGCCGAAGCATAAGGAACATGCTTCATCCTATCCTGCTCTTCCTTAGAGCTAGGACTTTGGGATGAGCTTAACACGGTTCCTCTAGGAATAGGTACCAAACCTTTCTTAGAGTTTTCCATCCTGAACCTTTTCAGGATTTTATCAATGTATGCACTTTGATTGAGTCCGATCAATTTCCTTTGTCTATCCCTATAGACCTTTATTACCAAGATATATGTCGCTTCTCCAAGATCCTTAATTGAGAAACGACTACTTAACCACGCTTTAACGCTTTCCATACTTGGTATATCATTTCCAAATAAAAGTATATCATCGACATACAAAATAAGGAACATGACTATACTCCCACTAGCCCATTTATACACACACGCCTCATCACCGTTTTGGACGAAACCAAACGCTTTGATTTCTTCATTAAAACGATGATTCCACATCCGTGATGCTTGTTTCAACCCGTAGATTGATTTCCTTAACTTACATACTTTGTCAGGATTAGATGGATCGACAAAACCTTCAGGCTGAACCATATGGACATCTTCCTCAAGATATCCATTAAGAAAAGCGGTCTTGACATCCATCTGCCATATTTCATAATCAAAATGAGCTGAAATGGCAAATAATATCCTGATCGACTTAAGCATCGCGACCGGCGAGAAGGTTTCATCATAATCAATCCCTTGAGTTTGTGTGAAACCTTTTGCTACAAGTCGTGCTTTGTAAGTATCTAGATTTCCATGCATATCGGTCTTCTTCTTGAAGACCCACTTACATCCAACCAGTTTGGAGTTAAGTGGACGATCAACCAATTCCCAAACTTGGTTATCGTGCATGGATTGCATCTCGGCGCTCATGGATTCAAGCCATTTTTCACAATCAGGTTGTGACATAGCATCTTTGTAGGAGATCGGTTCATCCGAATCGACCAAGTAGCAATCATCCACGAGAAATCCATATCTCTCGGGAGGTTGACTAACCCTACTAGATCTGCGAGCAACGTGTGTATGATCAACCATTTGATCACCTTCAACATCCTCGTGTTGAAAGCTAGTATCGACCAACTGTGTATCATCCAGTGATTCTTGAACCTCTTCAAGTTCCACTCTCTTTTCACTAGGTCCTTCCATAAGGAACTTAGTTTCTAAGAAGTATCCTTTGCGTGAAACAAACACTCTTTGTTCACTAGGATCATAGAATATATATCCTATATCATCCTTTGGGTATCCTATGAAGATACACTTGATGGATCAAGCCTCAAGCTTATTTGGGGTGTCACGTTTAACATAAACTTTGCATCCCCATACCCTTAAATATGAAAGGGATGGAACCTTTCCATGCCACACTTCATAGGGTGTTCGATCCACCCTTTTGGTCGGGGCCATATTCAAAATACGAGCTGCTGTAAGTAGCGCATATCCCCAAAATGATGGTGGTAGTGAGCTTCGTGCCATCATTGATCGAACCATGTCCAACAGTGTTCGATTCCTCCTCTCGGATACTCCGTTATGTTGAGGAGTACCAGGAGGAGTGAGCTGTGAAACAATTCCACAATCTCTAAGATGACTTTGAAAAGCATCACTTAGGTATTCGCCTCCTCTATCGGAGCGGAGTACCTTGATTGTTCGGTCGAGCTGATTTTGTACTTCATTTTGAAATTCCTTGAACATTTCAAAGGCTTCATGTTTGTGTTTCATTAGATACACATACCCATATCGACTAAAATCGTCGGTAAAGGTAATGAAGTACCTTTCACTATTCCTACTAGTGGGCTTGAGAGGTCCGCATACATCCGTATGTATGATACCAAACAAGTCCTTAGCCCTTTCATTTGTACCTTTGAAAGGCTCTTTGGTCATCTTGCCTTGAATACAAGATTCACACTCATCAAACGAACCTAACTCGTTTGTTTTCAAAAGACCATTTTTTTGGAGAGTATTTACACGATTCTTGTTTATGTGTCCAAGGCGACAATGCCAAATGTAGGAATCACTCAAATCCTTTTTGAGTCTTTTGGTGGAAGTTTGATATAATGAGCTATTTGAGGTATTATCATGAACCAATTCATAAATACCGTTGTTTGGTACAGCTTTAAAATAAAAGATACCATTAGATGATACATGCATTTCTGATTTTACAAATTTAAAGTCAAAATTACATTGTCTAAGAAGGTGCACGGAAATAATGTTCCTAGTCAAACTAGGAGCATACAAAACATTCCTCAAAACAACTTCCAAACCACTTGGAAGCGATAAAGTGAAGTCTCCTCTAGCGACCACGTGCACCCTTGCACCGTTGCCCATGAAAAGACTCACTTCGCCCTTCTTTAAGTCTTCATTCCTTTTGAACCCCTGCAACCAATTGCAAATGTGAGTTCCACATCTGGTATCCAATACCCATGTGTTAGAAGAAATAAGATTTAGCTCAATATTAATCATAAAGACATTACCCGAGGCATGCCCCGCATTCCTCTTGTCTCTTAGCTCCTTTAGGTAGACCGGGCAATTGCGTTTCCAATGTCCGGTCTCCCCACAACCAAAACAAGGATCATCCTTATGACCCCTCGGTTCCACAACCTTTTGTTTCTTTGCCATAACCGGTGCCTTGCCCTTACCCTTAAGATGCACAGGAGGACCCTTTCTTTTTGCTACCTTAGCCTTAGGATTGGGCTGAGATCGATTCTTGGATCCACCTTCATTGATCGCAAACACGGGTAAAACCCTTTTACCCATGCTCGCCTCGGCTGTTTTAAGCATTGAGTGAAGTTCTCCAATGTTTTTGTCCCACCCGTTCATGTTATAATTTAACACGAAAGTGTCGAACCTTTTCGACAAAGAGTTAAGGATCAAATCCGTTGCTAACTCTTTTGAGATGGGACAATTGAGCTTGGCGAGGCGATCAATGTAACTTTTCATCTTAAGTACATAAGTTGAAACTGGTTGATTATCATCCATTCTACATGCATGCAAGGCTCGAACCGTTTCGAACCTTTCAACCCTCGATTGCTTAAGGAACATTTCCTTAAGTTGAGTAATCATGTCGTACGCGTTATGGTTTTCGAAATCCTTTTGGATTTCGGGAACCATAGTCGCCAACATGAGGCATGACACTTGAATGGAATCTTCCGTGTGTTGGACCCAATTCATGTATTCGACCTCACTTCCCTCTTTCGGTTCGTTGGGGATAGGTGTTTCCAAAACATGATATAATTTTTCTTGTTTTAGAACAATCCTTAAATTTCGGAACCAATCCGAAAAGTTATTGTGATTAAGAAGGTCTTTAGCGAGAATAGATCGGAGAGATACATTTTGGACGTTAGGGATTATGTTGTCGTCGACGTGTGCGGCCATCTGCAGAATTTTAATTAAGTTCATTTTAGTGTTTTACTTATTTTAATTATTAATACCCTTTTATATATACCAAATATAATTAATAATTAAAATCTAGAATCCAACGATAAACCCGACTCCGGTTAGGTGACCTTTTTCCCATTGTCGGTTTATCAAGGTAGTTATTCATAACAATTGCAAACCCTTTTGCAACTTCTAGAGTTTATGGGACCGGTTCGAAATCATATTTCGTGTCGGCATGTTTATCCCATCAACACCTATTAGACCCCATGCTTGGGTGACCCTCTTCACATGGTTCTAATTTAAGTCGTCTTACTTGTATCAACTTGTAATATCAACATACAAATGGTTAGGTGACCTTTTTCCCATTTATATGCCAATATTACCTCAACATATTAATTTACTCTACGCGGTTAGGTGACCTTTTTCCCACTAAGAGCTTACTAATATGTTAAGCGTTATACAAAAGGATGGTGTTTAACTTGTTATCCTTAATTTTAAAAGGGATTTTTAGTTTTAATAATTCTAGTTGTAAAACTTTAAATCATGTTCTAACATGCATTT
>NW_027503637.1:0-26434 GCF_021521415.1 Bidens hawaiensis
ACTTACTTAAATGATATCTTTTATTTTGAGGCTAAACCTCGAAATGGTATTTATGAGATTGATGTTCAACCTGACAATAACGTATATCATCTTTCAAAACGTATCAAGACTAGTGTCAACGATACTTTTCTATGGCATTGCCGACTTGGCCACATAAGCAAGGCAAGAGTTAAAAGACTCCAATCCGAAGGTATTCTTGAATACACAGGACCGGACTCTTTTAACACTTGTGAATCTTGCTTAGCTGGCAAACTCGCCAAAGACTCCTTCACTAATAAAAATGAACGAGCAAGTGATCTATTAGGACTCATACATACTGATGTATGTGGACCTTTTAGAACCATGACTAGAAACCATGAAAGATACTTCGTTTCTTTTATCGACGATTATAGTCGATACGCTTATGTGTATCTTATGAAACACAAGCACGAAACTTTTGAAAAGTTCAAAGAGTTTCAAAGCGAAGTGGAAAACCAACTTGACAAAACCATTAAGATACTTCGATCAGATCGAGGTGGAGAGTATCTCAGCACAGAGTTCATCACTCATCTAAAAGAGCATGGAATTGTTTCACAGGTCACTCCACCTGGCACACCCCAACTTAATGGCGTGAGCGAGAGGAGAAATCGAACTTTGCTAAACATGGTTCGCTCGATGATGTGTAGAACCAACTTGCCTCACTCCTTTTGGGGTTACGCCCTTATGACCGCCGCCCGCATTGTCAATCTAGCCCAACTAAGAAGATAGACAAGACTCCATATGAGATATGGCATAAGGGAAAGAAACCCAAGTTGTCTTATCTTAGAGTATGGGGATGTGATGCTTATATCACAAGTGAGTCTGATGACAAACTTGATCCCCGCGGCGAAAAGGTTGTTTTCGTCGGATACTATTACAAGAGCGGTTATTACTTCTTTCATCCTGATACAAATACGATTTCTGTCAGGAGGAAAGGCTACTTCCTTGAAGAAGAATTTCTTAGTCAAGGAACTAGAAGTAATATTGTCGATCTTGAAGAAATTCAAGAACCACAATCAACCGCTGAGGTAGTTGGAGAGTCTGATCAACAGGTTGTTGTTGCTGATACATCAGACGTGAACATAAGCGTTCGCAGAAGTAGTAGGACTCCCGTACCAAATTCTAGATACTTATGTCATCTAGATGGTGCCGAAGTCTTATTAGTAGCCGAGTCTGGGGACGAGCCTACTAACTACAAGTCTGCTATCTTGGATCCGGAATCCATGAAATGGCAAGATGCCATGAATGCTGAGATGCAGTCCATGCATGATAACCAAGTTTGGAACTTGGTTGAGCTACCCCCCGATTTTCGGGCAGTAGGGAGCAAATGGATTTTCAAGAACAAAACCGACATGCATGGAAATGTGCAAACCTACAAAGCACGGCTAGCCGCGAAAGGTTTCACTCAAACTCAAGGTGTTGACTATGATGAAACTTTTTCGCCCGTTGCTATGACCAAGTCGATTAGGATATTGCTTGCCATTGTTGCATACTATGATTATGAGATATGGCAAATGGATGTCAAAACCGCTTTCCTAAATGGACATTTTTCTGAAGATGTCTATATGGTTCAGCCAGAAGGTTTTTTCGATCAAAAATATCCTAATAAGGTTTGCAAATTGAACAAGTCCATTTATGGGCTTAAGCAGGCATCTCGAAGCTGGAATCTTCACTTTGACGAGAAAATCAAAGAGTTTGGTTTTGTCAAGAATGAAGATGAACCTTGTGTTTACAGAAAGGCTAGTGGGAGCACTATATCATTCCTCATCTTGTATGTAGATGACATACTGATCATTGGAAACAACATTCCTATGTTTAAGGAAGTTAAGCAATGGTTGGAATCTTGTTTTGCAATGAAAGATCTTGGAGAAGCCGCTTATATTCTAGGAATAAAGATCTATAGAGATAGATCTAAGCGGATTCTAGGGCTTAGTCAAAGTACCTACATAGACAAGGTGATGGCACGCTTCTCAATGATAAAAACTCCAAGAAAGGAGTTGTTCCAATGACTAAGGGAACCGTCTCCGGCAACGGACATTGAATCTAAGCGTATGCAAGCAATTCCATATGCTTCTGCGGTTGGCTCTATCATGTATGCTATGTTATGTACCAGACCTGACGTGTCGTATGCCTTGAGCATGACCAGCCGTTTTCAACAGAGTCCTGGCATTGCCCATTGGACTGCTGTGAAGAACATTCTAAGGTACTTGAATAGGACCAAAGACATGTTCTTGGTGTTTGGGGGAGTGGAAGAGGAGCTCACTGTAAAGTGTTACACTGATGCTAGCTTCCAGACTGACCGTGATGATTCTCGCTCACAGTCGGGTTTCGTTTTCACTCTCAATGGAGGAGCTATTTATTGGAAGAGCTCCAAGCAGAGTGTTGTAGCGGATTCTACCACCGAATCTGAATATATAGCTACATCTGATGCTGCTAAGGAGGCTTCTTGGATGAAGAAGTTCATCACCGATCTCGATGTGGTTCCGAGTATTCACAAACCAATCGAAATATTGTGTGATAACACGGGTGCTATTGCTCAAGCCAAAGAGCCAAGGTCTCATCACAGAACCAAGCACATTCTAAGGAAGTTCCATCTTATTCGGGAAATATTGGAACGAGGTGACATCATGATAAGCAGAGTAGACACAGATCAAAATCTAGCCGACCCGTTCACTAAGCCGATGACTCAGGACAAGCATGATCAGCATAGAGATGCTATCGGGCTTAGACTTGCTAATGATTTATTTTGATTTAGTATTTGGATGTTTTGAACATTTAATCAGTTGTACTTTTATGTTCACTTTTGATTTAATGGTTAAATGCAAACGTTGAATAATACAACTGTGTTCATTTTAATACGTTTAATCCGTGAATATTGTATTCTAAATTATCCGTAGTCGGTCAGACTCGTGGGAGCGATTCTGAATTAAGACTATTCTGACTTTGGGACTCAAGCAGTTGACTTCCAAACTCAAAGACCTCATTATGAATGACGTTGGATGTAACTCGCATCAAATCATCTTCATGGATCTTGATCCTAAGATGTTTTGATAATAGTATGCTCATTTAGTATCCTTAGACCTGAGATACATATTAGAACTTTCGTTTACCGAGGAATATTCTTTGATCATGTCAACCGCTGTTGCGTAACTGCCAGCCATAAAGGCATTGGTTGGGAATATTCTGGAGTTCAGTGGGAGTTGTACTCTTACATTTAAATGTAACAGTTAGACATATTGGCGCCCTCGTCGATTCAAACTGGTAAAGTCTGAGGCCTCACCCAAACTAACTGTGTGTTTGATTGGACCACTTTGACTCTATATCGAGAACTAAAATAATTGAACACTGTATGAGATTGATTTGATCCATGTATCATTGTTCAATTGATGTCTTATACAGAAAGGATAGATGACAACGATTACTATAAATTCATTGTCTTGCAATAGGGAATTCCAAGATACTTTAGTTATGGATTTAAAATGTCATATTCGGTTGGGGACAGCTATGTGTAGCTAGAACGCCTCTGGTTGTCATCGTTGTGATACTTGACCCAAATACGTCCAAGTGGGAGACTGTTGGATTTTATGGACGTTTCGGGTCAAGTCAACGTGACCGACCCGAACGTGGCCCGGACAGAGTTACACCGGGGGTAACGAGAGAAAGGCCTACATAGAGATTAATTAGGCCCGACACAATTATATAGATGGACTGGACAATGGATTAGGCTTTAAACTTGTAATTGGGCTTTAAGCCCAATTGGATTAATGGATTAAACCCTAAAGCATTATCTATATATGGTATACTATATATACATATCTACTAATCCTTATCCACACAAGAGATAAAACCCTAGCCTCCATTACCACATTTTCCGGCGCCGTTTTCCGGCCACCGAACGGTCAGTCACCAACCAGCACCCACCTTCTGTTAATCACCGGAAACACCATCAACATCCCGCGCAAGCTTCCAGCACTGTCAAGAGGTTCTCCGCAAGCTTTTCCGGCGTACCTCCATTGTTTCCGATGGACCCGTTTTTCCGGCGACCAAGATTCCGGCGAATCGAGGTCACCAGTGGGTGCGGCTGCTGCCGTAAACAGCCGTCGCCGTCCGCTGTGCAGCTGCCACCGCTGTGCAGCTGCCACCGCCGCCGCTGTTCCGCCGTCGCCGCCGCCGTTAGGGTTGCCGGAGCTGCTGGTTGTTCTTGTGCCATCATCTAGCATTCTCGTTTACTCCTCGGTGTGTCTTCCCGGTTCTAGTTAACCGAGGTATATCGAATAACACCCTATGGTTGTTTACTTTATGTTACTCGTACTCGTATCGTTTGTAATTGGATCTGGGTTTTGGGTTTCGGTATATGGTTCGTGTTAATCGTTTATTTATCCGCTGCGTTTTATTGTTCGTTTACAAATACATGTTAATATTGATTAATATTTATCTAAACGACACATAATAGATAAAACGGGTTCAAATAGTTTAACCGTTTTTGTCTCGGACCACCGTTGAAACCCAACAATTTCAACACTCCTTCAGGCTAGGAGTGTAAAAAAACGGTTCGGAAACGGTTAACCGGAAACCAAACCGAACCGTTCTAAAACCGGTTTCTACCAAACCGGTTCTCAAACCGAACCAAACAACCGGCTCATGTAGCGGTTTGAGTATTTTACAATCAAACCGGTTTAAAAACCAACCCGAACCAGTCCAAATCAGTTTGGCTACTTCTATGCTTAAATCGGTTTCTAAACCAGACTGGTTGTTTCGAATATGCAAAAGCCAAACCGGTTCGGTTTTAAAACCGGTTCAATTTGTAAAAAACTGTTTTGTATACCATTTCCAGGCCATTACTCACAATAAATAACAAATGTGCTTTAAAATAAAATATTAAAATTATACATATTTGTAACAAATATAAAATTAGGAACAATAAAACAATTATTAGATTAATATATACTATGATAGAGCCCGTGTGATACACACATGGTTAAAAAAATAAAATTAAAAAGTTAAATTTAATAATATACATAATAACATATATTATGGATTTGTAAGACAATGTGTAGTCATAAAGCCCCACCCCAAGCGTTATGCGTCACGTGGCGCCCAGTGAGAGTTATGGTTTTTTTACAAAAACAGGGTGTAGTCATAAAGCCCTACCCTTAGGTAGAGATGGGCAAAAAAACCGGTTGGTGAACCGGTTCAACGGTTTAAACCGAAAACCGGTTTTTACAAAAACCGGTTATTTAAAAACCGGTTTGACCGGTTTAGTAACCGCCGGTTCGTATATCGGTTACAAGTTCTAGAGAAAAAACCGGTTACTGAACCGGTTATGGAAAAAACCGGTTAATTTTAAAACCGGTTATTATGAAAAAAACCGGTTATTAACCGGTTATTTTAAAAAAAACCGGTTAATTAAAAAAACCGGTTATTAACCGGTTCTAACCGGTTTCTAAACCGGTCCTAACCGGTTAGACCGGTCCGAGTTTTGCACCAAAAAAACCGGTTAATAAACCGGTCCGGTTATTTAAAAACCGGTTTTTTTCCAGGCCAAGAAAAAACCGGTCCGGTTATTAACCGAACCGGTTTTTTTAAAAAAACCGATTTGTGCACCTCTACCCTTAGGTGTTATGCACCACGTGACGCTCAGTCACTATTAATTGTTTTTTTTTTTGAATAATAATTCATTTAAATAATTAAATATATAACTAAAAAACTACATTAACATTAAAAAAATACATTAAACTATCAATAATAATAATAATAAAATATACATAACAAGTACTCCATCACTAAAGACAAAAAAAAATCAAAACCTAATTATCAAATTATTCAATAACAAAATAACCATAGGCCTCTCAATTCTTAATGAAACCCCATAACCAGACAACTAATTCAACACCAAGCTTACAGCTTTCACCATAAAGGTAACACCTTTCAATCTTTTCAATCTTTAACATGTTACCCACCATTTTCAACGGATATATTTATGAAATCCGTGTCATTTCTCGCGTTATCCAGGAAACGCCGGACCAAAAAAGACCATCGCAAAATGCCGGCGGAGGCGGTGTGCCCCCGACGTTTTGGCCAAAAACGCCTGCATAACTCCCCGAGTACGCATGGTCTAAGAACAATTTGTATTTGTATTTTAAAATAAATAAAAATGAAAGTTTGTGAATTTATACCAGTTAAGAAAAAAAGAAAGCTAACATCAATTTATCATAGTCGAGTTGGTAAGTTATAAACATTTTAAAAAGCAAGATAGTGAGTTCGATTCACACCAACATGTTTTTCATTTTATCATTCATAAAGGGATAATTGTAAAAGTGAAATGTGTTGATGGTATAATTGAATGATATGTGAAAAAATAGTTTTTTGAATGACATTGGAAAAATGGTTTTGCTTTAATAGTATATAGGTAGTTTGTAAACACAGGTTTATTTATTAAATACAAATCAACAAATTAAAACCTGCTAGTTTTGTTAAACGGAGGTTTAAAATAATTCTCACTTTATATATCACAAAGAAGAAAACAAGAGGGGTTTGGGCCCTTGGGTCATGTTTTGGTCGGTGAGGTTAGCGGGCCCTTACTCTGGGCTGCCTCTTTTGGGTTGAACAGAATATATGTTTCCAAGTTGCAGTAGAGACAGTGGTGTACATTGGATATAGAGGTGCACAAAAACCTGAATCCGGACCCTAAAAAGAAACCCGGAACCGGTTTTTTATAATATCCAAATCCGAACTCGAACCCAACCCTACCCGTAGGGTAGGGATAGGGTATGACTTTCAGTGTTGAAACCCGAACCCAAACCCGTACCGATCTAAACCCGATAATACCCGAAACTTGGTTCTAGGTATACCCAAAACCCGGTTAAAGTTATACCTGAAATCCGGTTCTAGTTATACCCGAAACCCGGGTTTTTTGCATATCCGAGCCGGGTTTTTTGCATACCCGGATATTAGTGTTTGTGCACATGTTGTGTGGCTGCACACAGGTCTATAGTCATTTTTCAACGGATCTTTTTTGAAACACATATATGATATAAATATTTGTTTAGAGCATCACATTTTGATACACCAAACAACTAAAAGCACATAAAATATATGTTTTTTATATCATTGTTTAGTTGTTTATATATGTTTGAATGAACTTTGAAGTTTGTATGCAAAAAAAATGGAGTTATGATAAAAAAAAATGAAGCAGGCCCGTTGACAGAAGAAAGCTGTAAAAAATGGGTTTTTTTTAATACCTGGAAATAGGGTATTTAAAACCTATAAAACGGGCTTTTTCAATACCCAAAAATAGGGTATTCAAATACCCGGGTATTGAAGACCCGGTTCAATACCCGACCTGGACCCGGTACACAGGGTATGGTTTTTCAAGTCAATACCCGGACCCGAACCGGTTATTGTTAATACCCAGTTTTCCAACACTTGATCATACTTGAACCCGGTTCCATACCAAAACCCGGATTTTTCTAATACCCGATTTGTACACCTCTAATTGGATATGGTGATTATGATCTATTGATAAAAGAAAATACCCAACCCGTTAATACCTCGGTAGGGTTGTGGAACCGGGTACTGATTGGGCTCGGATATGAAACCGGGGGTTTAAAAAAAAGAACTAATTAAAATAACAATAAATCATTTTAAAAAAAATCATATTTAAATATATAAATTTATAAAATGTAAAAAACATAAAATTTACTTAAAATATGCGTCTCGCATTTCTTTAGTTTTAGAAATTACAAACTAAAAATCGCAATACAATGTAGCATCACATTTTTTTCCTTTAATCGTCACCAATTTGTTGCGTGATGCTTCATCATAAGCGAGTTTTTCATCGGATAGTCGAAACGTCCTTTTTGTACCCCATCTCATGTATTTCTTGTTCTAATGCAATTCGTCTTCAAGACTTTATATATGTATATCTGTTCCATTGCATCTAAGTGGTATGATTATTATTATTATTATATATAATAAATAGAAAGTTTGGTGCCACAAGTGCCTTACTAGGACACTTGACGGCACCGAACTGGTTCACATAGTTTGTTTATATTTTTTTAGTTCAATCATCGTAACGTATGTAAAAAAAACTAAGCGAACAAAAAAAAAATTGTGTTTTTTTTTTGTTTTAGTTCCGGGATTGACAACGATTGGCTTTTACCAACGCTCGAGTTTTACCAACTGACGTCAACCTATTGGTCCACCTCAACTTTTATACTTTTTTGTTTTATATTTGGTTTTAATTCCGGTACAATAACACACGTTACCGAAACCGAGTTTGGTGCCGCAAGTGCCTTACTAGGCCACTTGACGGCACCGAACTGGTTCACATAGTTTGTTTATATTTTTTTGGTTCAATCATCGTAACGAATGTAAAAAAAACCAAGCGAACAAAAAAAAATGTGTTTTTTTTTTGTTTTAGTTCCGGGATTGACAACGATCGGCTTTTACCAACGCTCGAGTTTTACCAACTGACGTCACCCTATTGGTCCATCTCAACTTTTATACTTTTTTGTTTTAGATTTGGTTTTAATTCAGGTACAATAACACACGTTACTGAAACCGATCAAATTTGTGTCGACTTACCGGCCCAATGTTTGGGGCTGACAACACTTGGGTTTTACCACTGTCCGAGGTTAACTAACATGCCTGGCGCAACTCACCGGGTAAAAAACTAGTTACATATAAATGCACATTATCATCATTATCAGAGTGAACCTTGTTCTTCTTATTGAAAAATACCCTACCACTAAGGGGGGACGGGGCACCACGTGAAGAGTGCTCCATCACGCGTGATGGGTTTTTGCACACCGCCGCCAGTGCCTTGTCAAGCTTGAGTGATGAGATTTTCGTGATGGCCATCACGCGTGTGATGGGGTGAAAACCAAGGAATGGAGCCGTTGGGTGTATTATTTCATCACATCCATCACACACCACACACCACACCACCACCCCTAGTAAAAAACCATCACATGTGATGAATTTGGGGTTGATGATGTGACACCATTTAATTGGGTGGGGTGTGTGATGAGTGATAACCACCCCTCCCCCCCTAATAGAAACGGCTTCAGAAGCTACCCTAAAGGCTTGGACAGTTAGTGGATCACGGGTCATAGTGTTTGAAATCAAAATTTTGGATTCTTTTTGGATTCTTTTCCTTTCCACGAAGTCGAAATAAGTTTTCTTAATCTTCAGAAGTCTTGGAGAAAATGAAAAAGGTGTTAAACTATATCTTCAGAGTTTGCTACTTAGGAGGTTTACCTCAAACCGTTGGCACCGTGCCCTTAAGGCTCAGACAACTTACACCAAGACCAATCCCACTATTATTTGACTATGTACAACCCTCTCTTGTCACACAACCACAACCACTTATCATTTTCCTCGGAGAAACTTGACTTTAAAGTATACTCATTAGGTATTGCAGCATCAAGTCCCAGATCGATAATCAATTACGAACTAAACAAATAACTCTTGTTTATTAATCAAAAATCTTACTAAAAATCTGAATACAAACCTCAAACTCTAACTCGGTTTGACTCTTGATGAACCCAAACTCGATTACACCAACTTCACCACGATTCTATAATGTCAAACAATATATTGGTTTTTATAGACTAACCTAACTTACTAGCCAAAACATTACCAATTATAATCACAATACAATTAGAAAACATAACCACTATGACCTACTTGTCAATGTTGGTCCCTCAAATTCACCGACTTGTGACTTGGAGTTTGAAATTACGTCCTACAATCACCCCCTAATTTTTAACTCGAAATAGGTGGTTTGTGAACTTCGAGCATGTCTCTTTTGCCCTGTTTGATTTGACCCACGATCTCGACCTTCTCGGCTTTCACAACCCTCTTGGTCTTGATCTCCTGGAACTCTCCTTGATCCATGACTATGTTCTTTCGGCTCTCCCGAACTCGACTAAATCTGTGATCTTGACCTTCTCGGCGTTCACAGCCCTCTTGGTCTTGATCTCCAGGAACTCTCTTTGATCCATGACCGTGTTCTTTCGGCTCTCCCGAACTCGATTAACTCTGTGACCCTGTCCCCGACCATTCACTCGGTCGTATGAACTCGCATAGCCACTCCTTTAGCTGCAATCCCAGTCATCTAATCAAGCAAACATCAATCTTCTTGATATTCTTAGTGAGCACCCAGTTCAATCCAACAAATCAAACCCTACTTCTTTAACCAATAAAGTAAAAAAACGACTTTTTTACTCTAATTCTTTGTCAGCGATATGCCCTCTCTTGACTTTTTTTCCTTTTCCTAACCCCACAAGTCCACAACCAATCAAAATATAACTCCTTATCTTTCTTGTTCAATTGCAGAACATGGAACAAAAAGCGTCTTGAAAGTGTTTTCTTTATCACTCATCGATCTTCAAAAAACTCTAACCGCGAACACAAGTCGATCAAACATTGTTGAACCAAGAAAATAAGAAAAATAATAAAAGAATTAGAACCACTGTGTTTATTCTTTTCTTTCTTTTATTTCCTCCGTCGTATCGTCTGCACTAAAAGAAATAATATAGGGGCTTTGACTTTTTTTTCAGTCAATAAATCGAATTGATACCAATTCAAGTCCCGGATCGATAATCAAACACGAATAAAACGACTAACTCTCTTTTATATTAATCAGAAAATCTAACTCAAAAAACTTATTATAATTCTCAAAGTCTAACTCGGTTTAACTGTTGATGAACCCTAACTCGGTTACATCATGTTCACCTCCTATAATGTCTAACCATAACTCGGTTTATATAAACTAACCTAACTTGTTAGTCAAGACATTACCAAATATAATAAAACCCTAATTGCAACCACATAAACCCATTACAATATTAATGAATTCCATAGGCCCAATAAGTCCAACATAATCACCTATACGTGACATGCCTATTAATTTGGAAATTACGTCCAAAAATCACCCCTACTTTTCGAATGGAAACATGTGGTCTTAGATTTTAACTTGTTTCCTTTGACCAACCTAATTCGACACACGATCTTGACCTTCTTGGTTGTCACAACGATCTTGGTCTTGATCTCTCCGGAACTTCTCTTGATCCATATATGTGTTCTTCAGCAATCCCGAACTCGACTACCTCTGTGACCCGTCCCCGGTCATTCACCCCGTAAAATGAACATGCATATCCACTCCTTTGGCTATGATTCTGATCATCTAATCGAGCAAACATTAATCCCTCTTGATCTTCTTTTGTTCCCAAATCAAAACACGAGCACATCGGCACTGACTTTTCGTTTCTCCGACCACAACTTTGATTGAAAAACGTAAACGAGTTACATCAGTCGCGATTTTCCGATCCAAACTGCTTGATCACAACCCTAGTCACGAAAACTGCTTAATCACAATCCGTTTTCCTCAGTCGCGATTTTTCGATCCAAACTTGATCGGTCTTCCTTCCTTATCGATTTCTTGAACTTGGCTCTAATACCAATTCAAGAACGAATCGATAACGGAAACACAAACGAGCACACGACATTTGGGGTAAACCTCTCGTATTATTATAATAAAAAAATTAGCACAAAACTTGAATACAATCCCACTTATACAATAACCCTAACATGGCTATGTATTTATAGGGTGACCCTAACTTGGCCAATAAGTAATTACCAAATATAAAAGCCCAATTGCAACCTCATAAACACATTACATCATTAATGAATTCTATAGACCCAATAGGTCCAACCGGTCACCTACACGTGACGGGCCTAATAAGATGGAAATTACCAACAATTACTATATTTTGCAATTTAATCGTGGAGGTGGGGTCCAACTGTGAGAATTCCAATCCTGACAAAATCTATAATTCTTTCACAAATAATTCAATTCAACACAAGAACGATCGCCGGTCTTCAATCACACCGCATCGATCTCGACTTTGATCAAATGCGCTTTATCGTCGGAAGAGAGCTTAACGCTCTGATACCAATTCAAGTCCCATGTCGATAATCAAATACGAACTAAACAAATAACTTTTGTTTATTAATTAATCAGAAAAGCTAACTCAAAAAACTTATTACAAACCTAAAACCCTAACTCGGTTTGACTCTTGATGAACCCTAACTTGGTTACACCAACTTCACCACGATTCTATAATGTCAAACCATATATTGGTTTATATAGACTAACCTAACTTGTTAGCAAAGACATTAACAATTATAATTACAATACAATTAGAAAACATAACCACTATGACCTACTTGTCAATATTGGTTCCTCAAATTCACCGACTTGTGACTTTGAGTCTGAAATTACGTCCGACACAGCACCACCCAAATTTCATCACTTAATGCACTTCTCCATTTCCATTCCAATAATTGTGTGGCATGGCAGTTTGGTATACTGGTACATAACTGGACATATTTTAACATGTTCAATGTTAAATAATTTTAACTTACCATATAATGTGAATTAGTCCGTGCATTGATCGAGCTAGAAGTGTACCTGGTGGCCACATCCCTGTAAGGCCCCTTTACCGGTGCCTCACATATGGACGTTGGATTTACTCATTCACATAGTTCTATTTATCAGAGTTAATTAAAAACATTCGAGAAATATAAAAACTTTCATAAAACATTACATAACTTGTCTTAAACAACATCTTTGTCTTTCAAAAACTAAGTAATTAAACATAAACTTATAAACGTCTCGAGTCTTCCGATGCCAGCCTCTATTCAATGCCACGTGTTCCCCTCAAACGAGCTGCTTCATCCTACTCACATGCGTGCATACTAAAATTCAGCTACGCTAAGTGAGTTCTAGTTAATCAGGCAACATACAATTTACTCTCATATATTTCTTAACGTGTCCGAAGACACGTATTAATACTTTATCTTTGTATAAATATCCATAAGAGGAACGTCACGTAATATCTATTAAAAAAACTATTACTATTGCCCATGCTATATATATTCTCCATAGAGGGAACACTCTACACATATATTATCTATAGAAGGAACACCCTATATACTTTCCATAGAAGGAACACTATACTCTCCATAAAAGGAACACTATATTGTCCATAGAAGGAACACTATACTATCCATAGAAGGAACATGATACTATCCATAGAAGGAACATTATACTATCCATAGAAGGAACACTATACTATCCATAAAAGGAACATTATACATTAACCATAGAAGGAACTCTATATATTATCCATATAAGGAACACTTTATGTAAGCTATTGTTTAATATCCATGTAAGGAGCAAATCTCTTCCCTTGGCAATACGTGCAATATCCGAAGATCGTTCAAGTACCAACAAGAAATTAATCGTATCTATCACATATATCATACATGGCATACACTTACCATTTAAGGTAAGTGTATTAACTGTCACATCAAGTATGCACACAGCCCCGAAAACATAACAAGAAAATGGGGCTAGAAACTCACCTGGATCCTGTTTCTTTCCGTTTATTGCAATTCCCTTCCGCAACTGCGCCCTGCTAACTGTATATAGGGTTCGCGTATTAATATTCATCCTATTTGAATTCGAGTTGGAAATGACTAAGTCTGGTATGATCGGTTGGCCTTGTTTAGATTTCATTTACTTATTATTCTTCCTACGAACCCTTAAGGTTTTATAATTATTTTATTATTATTCTCTCATTCCTAAAATATTTTATTATCATCATAAGACTCGATTATTTAAATATTCTTTTAATATTCTTTTCTTTATCGGGGTTACATCATTTAACGAAAGTCGTTATTTAGTTCTTTGCATTGCTTATGTTTAGCGTTCACACCCTTTAATTATTATATGTGTTTCAATCATCATATATTTGTTTTCATGTTAACGGAATCTATGGAGTTGGCGAGGTCGGCTAGTTAGTTTATTATATCCTAAGTTATATTGCCCGGTTCACCTTCCAAGCCCAAACCCAAGCCCATCTCGTAAAGCCCAGATGATCCATTTTGCACTCCACTTTCCATCCCAATTGATCCAACCCACCTTGTACTCCTTCTGGCCCAAGGCTTTCAAGCCCAATTCCCTCAAGTACTGTATGCGAGTTATGCGTGTATGTATACGAGTCAAATGACCAAATCAGGGTATAATCAGTTCTATTGTAATCGAGGCTCAATATAATCGATTTGAAGAATTTGTAAGTGAGTTCTATTGTAATCGATTCCTATTAAATGCGATTCTAATTGTATTCGAGTCACAGAGCTTGCGATTTAGGGCAAGGAACGGATTGTAATCGAACTTCATTGTGATCGACCATTCAGTTGAAGCGAGTACCTTTATGTAATCGGGTTTCAGTGAAATCGGCCTGAGAGCATTGTAATCGAGCTCATGGGACTTGATTACAATGTAATCGAATTTGGTTTTGTATGCGATATCGTAATCGATATGAAATTGACTGAGCCCAGTGTAATCGAAGTCTGATTGAGAGCGAGTTTGGTTGTGATCGAACTATCAGTTTGTGAGCGAGTTGTATATGTAATCAAGACAGAGTACGCGACTCTACGCAGCTCAATTGTAATCGGGTTTTGGGATTGTATGCGAGTATATGTATGTATCTATATTGTATGCGATGTATGTAGATATATTGTAATCGACTTCTATTGCATACAAAGGTTCACCGTAATCGAGTTTTCGAGGTGAACGAGTCCTGTGTAAACTATCCCAATGGTAATCGATATCAAAGTGACCGAGTGTATGCGATCGATCCTCGATGTATGTGGCTCTGACTGGTTCAATGTATGTGTTTGTATGCGATTTGTTTCTAGAATACAATGTATGCGAGCCGTCTATTGTATGCGAGTATGTGAGCGGGTCTATATGTAATCGGTTATAAGATTGTAAGCGACTCCGTTTGTAAGGAACTTCTTTGTAATCAAGTTGGCTAGATTGTAATCGGTCTACCCACTGTATGCGATTATATAGGTGTAATAGATGAGATGCACGTTTTATATGTGAACAGTGACCACAAGGTGGTCTTCATGTCCATTATTAAATTATGCTTTGACCCATAAACCTTTATTTTAATGTTATCCTATCCGTAAATGCCCTCACGACTCCCTTTTGGCTAAGACTTGACCCGGAAATTATAAAGTTTGGACCTTTAAACACGAAAACATCCAAAACTAGATCTAGGGATTCTTTAACGAGTCGTTTCCATTTTCGGGTTCGATATATTCGTTCTAACATCAAGTTTACAACTTTACATTTTGTTTATACCCGATCTACCCTATATTTAAGTTTCAAGGTCAAATGTTAACGAAAACGAAATCTTTAAGTATCAAGAACGTACCTTTTCGTGTTCGTTTGGTCTCGTTTGGCTTGATTATGAACTCTAGATCTTGTATTTGTCTTGTATATTGAAGATCTATCTATACTCGACGTTTGGTCTCGTTTCTCTTTCTCACGGCCGTTTATATATAGTAAGGGAGGTGTGTGTGTGCTTTTGAGTGTGTGTAGAGATTATGGAAATGATGGAAAGAAATGAGAGTTAGGGTTTTGGAATAGTTTAAGGAGCCATTTATACTCCTCAAAACCCATGGACCTAAGGCCCGTCCCACCATCTTGATCCATTTTAATTACCCAAGTCCATAATTCTTTCTATATTTAATATTAATTAACTATTAACACTCGTTTATAATTTCATGGACTTTCTTTTCTTATTATTTTATCCTTTTATTATTTCTCTATTAATACAAGTAACTATTATGCCATAAATAAATTATATATTTAAATATTATTCTTTGAAAATCCGGGATGTTACAAATTTACAATCCCATGGCTCCCTTTATAAAGCTACCAATTTTATTTGTTAACTAGTACATGTGTCATATTTATCTTAGTTGAAGAGACATCATGTGTTCACAAAGATCAAATTTCTCCTAGTATCAATCAATCAATCATGCCCAGTGAAATCCCACCGACAGCAAAGCTATAAGTAGGGTCTGGGGAGGGTGGGATGTAGGCACACCGTACCTCTATCCAAAGGAATAAAGAGGTGGCTTCCAGAGAGACCCTCGGCTCTAAGTACATGTGTATGAAGCAAAATAAAGGAAATCAAAGTTTAACAGTTATATAAAAACTACTACTAATTATAATAATATTAATAATAAGTTCACAGTTTAACAGCTATATAAAAGCTAATAATAATTATAATAATAATAATATATGTAAGGAAAATACCATTATGGTATGTGACCTAAATAAGTAAAGTCTAAGCCCTAAGGTATTCAATTCTCTCTAAAAATCCTTAACTTTAATTCTACTTCTCCACGAATTCCTATCCTCAACCATGTCCTCGGAGAGGTTTAGGTCTATCAAATCATGCCTAATCCTCTCATCCCAAGTCAATTTCGGTCGTCCTCTACCCCTCCTCCCCTCTATAGTAATGTTTTCTACGGATCTAACAAGATTCGTCTTCTGTCTTCTCTTTACATGTCCAAACCATCTCAGTCTCCACTCTCTTAATTCTCCTAGTATGGCTTCTTTAATTATTTCTCTCCATTGCCTTTTAATTACTTATTTCCATTAATCTATCAATCTAATCATGTAATTTCAAGTTCATATTTTGTTGAATACTATGGTGGTAATACTAGCTAGTTATATATTGTTCGATGGGACACCCCGACCGATGGCGGATTATACATCGGGGCGCCACATATTGTTTCATTACTCGTGACACTATTTGGTGTCAATATTTATTAATACGCATTTATCGCGCACGCGCAACGCAATCACAAGATAACATAAATCAATATATTATAATTCAAAATATTCAAATAACATAAACTTGTCTTGTTACATTTTAATCTAGGTCCAAAATAAAAGCAAACATCCTATGTGTCCTCAAGCTCCGAATGCAGCTACTGCGAACCTGAACATGTGTTAAAATAAAACGTCAACACTTGCGTGTCGGTGAGAGATCAAGTTTAATAGATATAAATAGATAATAATAGATCTGCGCGCAACATGTGTAAATCCGGTGTTTAACAAGGGTGTAATCAGATTGTGATCAAGCCTAAATAGATCATAGCTCATAGTTCAATCCGTGCTCCCAATTGAGCACAAAAACAAGAAATCATCTGTGCACGTGTAAATAAAAGAAAACCGTAAACGATAGGTCTCCCGTGTTCATCTAATGGATCCATGAAAACTTCGGAATAGGCCGAACAAAGCGGTTAATGATTCACACATACAAATAAACAGCCAAGTAAACGTCCCTACACATGGGATACTGCGCGACGAAAGTTCATAAACAAGTTTAAGACTCAAGTTTGTACGAACACATGAACATCCCAAAACGTTAAAAATAAAAAGGGATTAGGTACGAGATTACTCACATGTAAACGGTGCGTTGAAAGCTAAAGCAAGAACCAACTTTTAAACAAGCACAAGTTAACCTATAAATAAGAGTTTATTGGTTTATCGATTGGTTTTAAGTCTTGAATATATGTAACCATTAGTAATATGTATCTTAAACAAATTATTATATATATATATTACCGGAAATGCAGGGAGGACAGAGGAGAAAACGGAGGCAAAGAGAGGAGAGGCGGCTGAGGAACAACGGCAGAGAGCAAGGAGAAGGAAATTAAGTGTTTGTGTGTGTAGTGTTTAAGTATAAAGAAAGTAGCATTATATATAGGAAAACCCTAGGGAACACAATCCCTAGAAAAGGGGAAAAGTTCTTCTACAGAATCAAGCAAAAGATATCAAAAAGCAAAAGATCAGAAAAGTAAAAGATATCAAAAGATATGGTAGCTGCAGGGGACAAGGGAAAAAGGCTGACAGGAACAGAATAAAGCAAAGGAGGTGTCAGGTAAAGGTTCTGGAAAAGCAGATCTCAAAAAATAATGTCAGTCACTTTTTCTGCCAACCAATAGGGTTGGTGCGCATGCTGCGCCGAAAGTGGCTTTTCAGACATAAGGCAGGTTAGGTCAACAGCACAAAAGATAAGATATCACAAAGCAAACAGGCTGGATAAAACAGAAGAAAAGATACAAGTGTAGCACGAGGAGGCTGCGCGCGCGAGAAGGCTGAGCGCGCGAGAAAGCTGAACGCGCGAGGGCGAAGGCAGACAGAATAATTCCTAGCGCGCCGCGGGAAGAACTACAATCCTCAGCGCGCCGCGGGAAGAATTACAATTCTTAGCGCGCCGCGGGGAGAACTCCAGTCCTTAGCGCGCTGCGGGAACAGTTCGCCTAGAAACAGCTGGTCTTCACGCAGGCTTCCTTGTAAGGAGTCTGGCGCGTGGAGCTGCGCAGACATCCTTAGGCGGAAAAAACCAAAGGACAAGCAAGGAGTTAAGAGAAAAAGGGGGTTCAAGGCGTAAGGGTTAAGCAGAGGGGCGGGACGGCGACAAGAGATAGAAAGGGCGAGATGGCGACAAGAAAGAGAAAGAGGCGGGAAGGAAATTATTATTAGTAAGTAATATACAAATATATATGATTTATTAAATGTTAAATTACAAAGGTTAATAATCAAATTTTAAATCATAAAAAGAATCGGATTCGAAAACGGGTACCTGGGTCGGGTCGGATAGGGCAGTTGTCATAGTCTCCCCTACTTTAAGAGATTTCGTCCCGAAATTTATCTCGAAGTAGGATGCGCAGAGAAAAGGTGCGGGTACTTGATCTTCATATGATCTTCCCTTTCCCAAGTGAACTCGGCTCCGCGCTTGGACTGCCAACGAACTTTAACAATGGGGATGCGACTGCGCTTGGTTTGCTTTACCTCGCGATCCATAATCTCAACAGGCTTCTCAACGAAATGCATAGATTCATCAACTTGAACTTCATCAAGTGGTATGTGAAGGTTCTCGTCAGCTAGACATTTCTTGAGATTGGATACATGGAACGTTGGATGCACATTGCTGAGTGCGGGCGGCAGGTCAAGTTTGTAGGCAACTTTTCCTACGCGCGCGAGAATCTTGAACGGACCAACATAACGAGGCGCAAGCTTACCTTTCTTCCCAAAGCGGACAACACCCTTCCAGGGCGACACTTTGAGGAGAACAAGATCACCAACTTGAAATTCGAGAGGCTTCCGCCTGCGATCTGCGTAACTCTTCTGTCGGCTTCTGGCAGTCAGCAGATGATCACGGATCTTGGCGATTTTATCGGTTGTCTCTTGAACTAGTTCGGGTCCTGTGATTTGAACTTCACCCACTTCGCTCCAACAAATCGGTGAGCGGCACTTTCGACCGTAAAGTGCTTCAAATGGGGCCATACCGATGCTGGAATGATAGCTGTTATTATAAGAGAACTCGATCAGAGGTAGGTGTGAATCCCAATTACCTCCAAAATCAAGAACACAAGATCGAAGCATATCCTCAAGGGTTTGGATGGTTCGCTCAGACTGTCCGTCAGTCTGAGGATGATATGCAGTACTCATGTCCAAACGAGTTCCTAACGCAGTTTGGAGAGATTTCCAAAAGCGAGATATAAAACGGCCATCGCGATCGGATATGATGCTCAAGGGAGTACCATGACGGCAGACAATCTCTTTGACATAGAGCTGCGCAAGATGCTCAACACGGTAAGTTTCACGAATGGGCAGAAAATGAGCAGACTTGGTCAATCGATCCACTATTACCCAAATGCTATCATGTTTGCTTGCAGTCAAAGGTAACTTGGTGATAAAGTCCATTGCTATACTTTCCCATTTCCACGTAGGAATTTCTGGTTGTTCGAGCAAACCAGATGGGCGTTGATGTTCAGCTTTTACCTTAGAACAAGTCAGGCATTTAGCTACGAACATAGCAATATCCTTTTTCATACCGGGCCACCAATAAGTAATGCGCAAATCCTTGTACATTTTATCAGCGCCAGGATGAATGGAATACCGAGTTTTGTGCGCTTCACTCAGTAGGACAGTGCGAAGATCTTCATCACAAGGAATCCAGATGCGATTGAGATAGCAGAGAATTCCACTCAGATTAGGGACAAAATGCGCTTCCGCGCCACACGCTAACTCGGCGCGAAGGTTGCCATTGCTGATGGATGCGCGCTGCGCGTCACGAATGCGCGATTCAAGGTTGCTTTGGATCGGCGCGAAGTGAAGCTGCGTGCGCGGCAAGATACAGTTAAGCTGGCTGGGTTTGCGGCTGAGCGCATCAGCTACTACATTAGCCTTTCCAGGGTGATATCGGATCTCACAATCGTAATCGCTGATGAGTTCGTTCCATCGGCGTTGTCTCATGTTAAGTTCCTTTTGATCAAAAATGTGCTGAAGGCTTTTATGGTCGGTGTAGAGGATACACTTAGTACCATAAAGGTAGTGTCTCCAGATTTTCAAGGCAAATACAACTGCACCAAGTTCGAGGTCGTGAGTCGTATAATTCTTTTCATGAATTTTGAGTTGCCTTGACGCGTAAGCGATAACCTTGCCTCGTTGCATAAGTACACAACCGAGACCTTGGTTGGATGCATCGCAATACACGACAAAATCGTCATTACCCTCAGGTAGCGCTAGAACAGGAGCTTCGCACAACAATCGCTTGAGCGTTTGGAAGGCTTCTTCTTGCTTCGAGCCCCAAATATACGGTTTGCCTTTGTGCGTTAAAGCTGTTAAAGGCAAAGCGATCTTTGAGAAGTTCGAAATAAATCGCCGGTAGTAACCAGCTAAGCCCAAAAAGGAAAGGATTTCGGTAGAAGTGGATGGCGTAATCCAGTTCTTGATTGCTTCAATCTTGGATGGGTCGACATGGATACCCATCTTGTTAACAACATGGCCAAGAAACTGTACTTCATCCGACCAAAATTCACACTTGGAGAGTTTGGCAAAGAGTTGCTCGGTTCGAAGCTTTTGCAACACCAACTGAAGATGTTGCTCATGCTCGGCCTTGGTTTTGGAATAAATCAGAACGTCATCGATAAACACAATCACGAATTTATCCAAGAAAGGCCTACACACCCGATTCATTAGATCCATGAAAACAGCGGGTGCGTTGGTTAAACCGAAGGACATGACCAAGAATTCAAAATGGCCATAGCGAGTTCGAAAGGCAGTTTTAGGAATATCCTCTTCGCGGATACGCAACTGGTGATAGCCAGAACGGAGATCGATCTTGGAAAAACAAGAGGCACCTTGGAGTTGATCAAAGAGGTCGTCAATACGCGGTAAGGGATACCGGTTCTTAATGGTGAGCTTGTTCAGCTCGCGGTAATCAATACACATGCGAAACGAACCGTCCTTCTTTTTAACGAACAACACCGGAGCACCCCAGGGCGAAGAGCTAGGGCGAATGAATCCTTTATCGGTCAACTCTTGAAGTTGACTTGCTAATTCTTGCATCTCAGCGGGTGCAAGACGATAAGGAGATTTGGCTACGGGGGAAACACCAGGGACAAGATCAATACGAAACTCGACTTCCCGAACGGGAGGTAAACCAGAAAGATCATCGGGAAAGACTTCAGGAAAGTCACGCACGATAGGGATTTCACAACGTTTCTTCTTTCCTTCATCGGGTTTGACCACATGGGCTAAGAATGCGATACTTTTCTTCCGCAAGAGTCTTCGGGTTTCAGCGCAAGACATAAGTTTAAGACCGTTAGGTGGTTTCTCGCCGTAGATATGAAGATCACCATTTTCTCGAGGGATGCGAATCAACTTCTTGGCGCAAATAATTTCAGCGCGGTTTTGCGAGAGCCAATCTATACCAATAATAACATCAAAACTTCCAAGAGGCATGGGAATGAGGTCGATCAGAAAATCGTTTTCGTTAAGGTTAAGCGTGCAATCTTTGATTACGGAGTTTATTAAAATAGTTTCACCATTAGCCAATTCAACTGAAAAGTTTTCGCTTAAGTTTATGCGCGGTCGCGCAAGTTTCTGCTCAAATGCGTGAGAAATAAAACTTCTATCGGCGCCAGTATCAAAGAGTATAGATGCATAATGTCCGTTTAGTAAAAATGTACCATTAACCACGTCATTATTCGCTTGCGCTTGGTGCGCGGTTATGTTAAAAGCTTGTCCGCGCGTTACTTGGTTCGAAATTTGGTTAACCGGATTCGCTTGCGTAATTTGAACTTGCAGTCTCGGGCACGCGTTCCGGAAATGACTGGGATCACCGCAGTTATAGCACGACCTGGGTCGTAGATTAGGGTATGTTGGTTGTGGGTTCTGCAGGTAGGCTGGTGGTGTTTGCGCAGTTGGGTTGGCGGAAGGGACTCTACAGTGCTCAGCAGAGTGGCCAATGCGGCCACATCGGTTACATTGTCGACACGGGGTGTGAGTTGGGTGATGAAGTCTACAGATTGGGCAAAACGGTTGGTTTCCTGTGTAGGGTTTCTTAGTTGGCTGGGCAGGGAGTGCGGGATTGGTTAAGGCATAGTTATGGACTACAGGGGGTGTGGGGTAGATTGATAGTGGGTTAGGAGCGTGTACTAGGGGTTGGTAGGCGGGTTGCTGGACAATGGGCGGGTTGGTAAGCGCATAGGCTTTGCGCCTGCGCTTGAGGTTGTTACGGTTTGAGGGTTCTGGTTTGGTTTCTGTTGGTTCTGGGACAGTCTTGGTGGGTTTGGTCTTCTCAGATCCCCGCAGGAACAGGGTTCCTGCTCTGACATGGTTGTCGCTGAGCACAGCGGCCAACTCGATGGCGTCAGAGAGGGTTACTGGGTTTCTGGCCCATACAGAGTCTTGAATTTCCATGGGGAGACCCCCAAGGAACTTCTCGATGGCTCGGCGGGAAGGGGTAACTAGGTGTGGGACAAGCAAGCTTAATTCATGGAAGCGCGTCGCGTACTCGCGCGCTTCACCACTGTACTGTTTAAGATTCCAAAATTCTTCCTCCAGGCGCTTTACTTCGTTGGGAGGGCAGAATTCTCGCGTCAGGAGATCCTTAAATTCCTCCCAGAGCATGCTAGAAGCAGCTTCTGCGCCACGCGCATGAGCTACTCCGTTCCACCAAGTAAGCGCCCTTGATTCCAGGACACTAGAGGCATATAAGGTTCGTCGGTCTGGAGGGCATTGGGTATGGAGGAAAGTGTTTTCAATTTTCTCGAGCCACTGGAGCATTACGGTGGCTCCTTCAAGTCCTGTGAATTTCGGAGGGTTACCCGCATTGAAGGATTTAATATTGTATCCGGAGGGGTTGGTATTAGTTTGGTTTAAGGCTTGGGCTATTGCGGCGGCCATTTCCTGGGAACGTTGCTGCCTACGTCTGCGCGAGGCTTCTCTCCTCTGATGGCGGCGAGATAGCGGAGGCATTCTATAAAAGTTTTAATTTTTGTTAACATCTTGGTATAGGAAATCGTTTTAGCGCAAAATATATCGTCGCAAAGCTTGTTTCGCGGAGTTAATTGCTATCAAATTTGAAGTAAAATGCAAACTTAATACAGGTAATGAATTCGAATTGAAAATCGACAATTCATGCATCACCATGACTTTCCGAATTCTCAATTTAAAATATCGAGTAAATGAATGTTGGAGATTTGACAATTCATGTATCACCATGACTTTTCAAATCTTCAATTTAAATTATCGAGTAAACGAATATTGGAGATTGACAATTCATGTATCACCATGACTTTTCAAATCTTCAATTTAAAACATAAAGTTAATGGTAATTGAAAATCAACTATTCATGTACCACCATGACTTCTCGGATTTTCAATCCCCACAACAAACGAATATGTAAGTAAAGAAATAAATTAATTTTAATAAAAATCGAAAGATCGCGAATAAAACATGAAATCAAGTGCTGCGTATGCGCAAGCATATTTTATAAATATCGAGTAAATAACAATTAGCGCTGCGAACATGAGATTTCTCTCATGCGCGAGAAGGGACTCTTAGGTATTCTAGGTCGTTACGTCTAACCACCTATCCTAAAGTCACAGAGCTCTGATACCAATCTGTAACACCCCGACCGATGGCGGATTATACATCGGGGCGCCACATATTGTTTCATTACTCGTGACACTATTTGGTGTCAATATTTATTAATACGCATTTATCGCGCACTAGCGCAACGCAATCACAAGATAACATAAATCAATATATTATAATTCAAAATATTCAAATAACATAAACTTGTCTTGTTACATTTTAATCTAGGTCCAAAATAAAAGCAAACATCCTATGTGTCCTCAAGCTCCGAATGCAGCTACTGCGAACCTGAACATGTGTTAAAATAAAACGTCAACACTTGCGTGTCGGTGAGAGATCAAGTTTAATAGATATAAATAGATAATAATAGATCTGCGCACAACATGTGTAAATCCGGTGTTTAACAAGGGTGTAATCAGATTGTGATCAAGCCTAAATAGATCATAGCTCATAGTTCAATCCGTGCTCCCAATTGAGCACAAAAACAAGAAATCATCTGTGCACGTGTAAATAAAAGAAAACCGTAAACGATAGGTCTCCCGTGTTCATCTAATGGATCCATGAAAACTTCGGAATAGGCCGAACAAAGCGGTTAATGATTCACACATACAAATAAACAGCCAAGTAAACGTCCCTACACATGGGATACTGCGCGACGAAAGTTCATAAACAAGTTTAAGACTCAAGTTTGTACGAACACATAAACATCCCAAAACGTTAAAAATAAAAAGGGATTAGGTACGAGATTACTCACATGTAAACGGTGCGTTGAAAGCTAAAGCAAGAACCAACTTTTAAACAAGCACAAGTTAACCTATAAATAAGAGTTTATTGGTTTATCGATTGGTTTTAAGTCTTGAATATATGTAACCATTAGTAATATGTATCTTAAACAAATTATTATATATATATATTACCGGAAATGCAGGGAGGACAGAGGAGAAAACGGAGGCAAAGAGAGGAGAGGCGGCTGAGGAACAACGGCAGAGAGCAAGGAGAAGGAAATTAAGTGTTTGTGTGTGTAGTGTTTAAGTATAAAGAAAGTAACATTATATATAGGAAAACCCTAGGGAACACAATCCCTAGAAAAGGGGAAAAGTTCTTCTACAGAATCAAGCAAAAGATATCAAAAAGCAAAAGATCAGAAAAGTAAAAGATATCAAAAGATATGGTAGCTGCAGGGGACAAGGGAAAAAGGCTGACAGGAACAGAATAAAGCAAAGGAGGTGTCAGGTAAAGGTTCTGGAAAAGCAGATCTCAAAAGATAATGTCAGTCACTTTTTCTGCCAACCAATAGGGTTGGTGCGCATGCTGCGCCGAAAGTGGCTTTTCAGACATAAGGCAGGTTAGGTCAACAGCACAGAAGATAAGATATCACAAAGCAAACAGGCTGGATAAAACAGAAGAAAAGATACAAGTGTAGCGCGAGGAGGCTGCGCGCGCGAGAAAGCTGAACGCGCGAGGGCGAAGGCAGACAGAATAATTCCTAGCGCGCCGCGGGAAGAACTACAATCCTCAGCGCGCCGCGGGAAGAATTACAATTCTTAGCGCGCCGCGGGGAGAACTCCAGTTCTTAGCGCGCTGCGGGAACAGTTCGCCTAGAAACAGCTGGTCTTCACGCAGGCTTCCTTGTAAGGAGTCTGGCGCGTGGAGCTCCGCAGACATCCTTAGGCGGAAAGAACCAAAGGACAAGCAAGGAGTTAAGAGAAAAAGGGGGTTCAAGGCGTAAGGGTTAAGCAGAGGGGCGGGACGGCGACAAGAGATAGAAAGGGCGAGATGGCGACAAGAAAGAGAAAGAGGCGGGAATGAAATTATTATTAGTAAGTAATATACAAATATATATAATTTATTAAATGTTAAATTACAAAGGTTAATAATCAAATTTTAAATCATAAAAAGAATCGGATTCGAAAACGGGTACCTGGGTCGGGTCGGATAGGGCAGTTGTCACAATGGACAAGTATACCCGAAGTTACGTGTGAACCCGTGTCTTAACTTAAATCTTAATGCATGTATAAATAGCTTATGTGAACATTATCACTTACTTATTGTACTTGTTGTCAAAGGCTAGCTATATATAATGGTAAAACTTGTTTGTTATGTACAACAATTGTTTTGGGTAAAATTCAGCAATAAAGGCTGTGACCCTCGTATAGTTGTATATGTTTAGATATGACTTTAGCATTAAGAAAAATAGATGGGACTTTTGATTCTTTTTAGTCAGCTTCCACAAGTGAGAAAATATGAAATTGTTTTTGGTTTTGGATTTTAGTAGTTGTTATTAAATAGTAAGAATCAGCTTCCACATGGTTGCATTGTCCCCTTGCCTAAATTAGGTATGTATGTGTTTGTGACGATGCATCAACCTTAAACAGAAAGTAATAATAGTAATAATAAAAGATAATAATGCAACTTGAGACTTATATTCAAATCAATCACAAGAACCCAATGCCACATTATAGCATGTTATTTAATGGGTCATGATATTGGCACACCCTTTATTTATTTACACACCCTCAATATGCTCTATATTGGTCAATATGGACCATATTTTGTTGGTTTGGTGTTGAGTAATATGGCTCA
>NW_027503638.1:0-32258 GCF_021521415.1 Bidens hawaiensis
TCAAGTTGACATTCCAAGAGAATTTTTCAAACTGAATAGGACACAGATTCTTTAATGCAAAGAAAATGGTGTTAAGGTTTACTTTAATGCAACTGGTCGGTAACACTAAGTCGCAACCATGATAGTAAGGACCAATCATAAGTAATATATAAATATCAAACGCCCAATTGTTGGATGAATTAATTAAACTTATAAAACAAAAAACTAAGTCTAACTTGTTATACATCGTTTTCTCAGAAACAGTAGGCCTAGGCTGGCGGTGGTCGTATGAAGCCAACTTGTCAAAAGGCATCAAACGATGACAATTTCATATTTTTTATTTCCAAATATGGTTAGAAGTTATTTACAGGTAGTATTAATCTTACCTGCATCGCTGTGCCAAAAACCTAGGAAAAAAATTAATGTCGTCGAAAATTTATAAACCCATCCCTTGCTTTGCGGCAAGAGCGTTGCATCGTTGAAATATTTACGTTGAATATGTGCGCGGCTTATTTAACGATGTTTGCGCGGATGACTTGTACATTATCACGTGTAACTCCGTTTTAGATGAAACTTTCGCTGGAAAGTAGATAAAATTAAGCATATATGTGTGGTATATTTGAAATTTTATAGAAAGAAAGTTCCCCAAATATTAATTTCCATATAGTAATTTTTTTAATTTCTAAATATGTCTATTTGCCTTTTATTTTTCCCAAAATCTCCACCCAAACACGAGCGAAGCCGACGATATTAGGCAGACAATTTTCAGAGTTAAATAAACGTTGTCACATGTCTAATTACGCATTGTAGGGATTCGATATGTGGATTGCAATATCAAAATTAATTAGCAATAACCCAGTAAAAGCGAAAAGTGTAAAGGTTTGCGAAAACTCACCAAGGATTCAAGTAAAGCGAAAACTTCAAATGTAGAAAAATGAAAACTTGCATAGTTTAGTAGTTTTCACGTACTGCGAGTTTAGTAAAAATAGATGTTTTTATGACGTGATAGGGTATGTGTGTGACCTTATGTGTGTGCTACAGATGGTGTTAGTGACAGCTCAGTCAAGGGAAGCTCACCTTGGGTAGATAAAGCTTAAACTGTATGTATGATGTAATCATTCGCGGTTTCGTTAATCATTCAATTATCGATACACGACATACGATTTCGTATTCGATTTATGTTTTGTTTATTGTAAATATCACACATCCGTCTCAATGAACTATCAAGCTAGAACAATTTTTTGAGGATCGATTGGACCTTACAAGTGTTTGGCAAGTGGACCTCAATCTACCACATGGACATTTTCCTTCTTATAAAACATTATGTTTAAAAGTTAAAAAAGACTTATAAATGGATACTTGCCAAATTGTAACTGATTAAAAATAAAAAATAAAACAAAAACATTTGAAAAAGTCTAGGATATTTTTTAAGTTCATCGTATATAGAATAAAAAGATCCAATTACGATAGAGAGGTGGATAAGCGGGCAACAAGTTGCGCCGCCACCGTTAACACGTTAATCCATTCCAAGTTCTGACCCATCTTCTGTTTATATTTTTAGTACTTAAATAATGTTTAGTTATTTAGTTTAGGCTACAAGACTTTTAGTATTAAAGCCCATCTTATGTAATTTATTTATTTTGGATATAAACTTGGTTTATTAGGGTAAAATAGAGGAACGGTGATATAAACGATTGTACATAACTGTCGTTATTTTTAACAGACGCGACTGTTTCTATGGTCGCTCTCTTCCTCTATATAAACCAAGTTCAAATCCGTTGTAAACAATCAGTTAGTTAATCAATATATTGTTGTTATTATTTCTCTTCTCCTTTAAATCTCATTCAATAGTATTATTATTGCTGTGTTTTATTATTACTGTGTAACAAAAGATGAAGCCAATCTCAAAATACAAACAAAGGAAATCGACCCCTTGGATGCGATACTCTAACAGTGGCATCAGAGCGAAGGGTAGAGGCGATTCACTATACAATTGTAACGCCACTGGAAGGATTCAAATTCCTGCCGAAAGCCTCGAACAACAATGTTTTGGCGGTGATTCAAACCCTGGTTTTGGGAATAAGATAATCACGAGGGGCTTGGCAGACGTGTATATCGAATCATGTCCAAGAGAAGGCACATGGAGAAAACAAACCCATAATTCTGGAACCGCGAAATCCTTGGCAACCCGGAAATCAATCTTGAAAGCAAAAGGTATTGATAAGGTTGTATATAAGGGTAATTCAAGTTCTAAACAGAATATGAAATGGGTTAAATGTTATCGGTGCCGTATTCGTGGTCATGTGGCAGCCAATTGTACGAGTAAGTCTCCTCAATTATTTTCGTTTGATAACAATTATCCCAAAGATTACTTGGTTAAGGGAACCGAGTTTGGAAATTGGGACAAAATATGGGTTGTTGATCCTTTGTTTAAAAAACATATGACCGGAGACGAGTCAATGTTTAAAAACTTGAAAAGTTGTTTTTCAACTGAAAAAAAGGGAAAAGATCGTGGAATTCTATATTCCCGTGGGATCGGTGAAATAGAAATTTCTATGAATGAAAACCCGAAATTGATTCCAAGTGGTAGGTTTGTACCAACTTTTAAAAAGAATGTTGTGAGTTTGTCTCAATTAAATGATCAAGGATTCGAAGTAACATTTGAAGGGGATAAATGTTGCATAAACGGTATGTTTGACACATTGGGGGAACCAAGTAATAATGTTATTTCTGAAAATAATTATGTCCCTAATTATTTTGATGCCTTAGATGATCAAACTATACTTGAATTAGAAAAGGGAAAATTGGAAGCCGAAATTGAAGGATGGTTTGATCATGATGCTAAGGATAATATGGCCACTTTGGTTGATGAATCTGATGTGGATCAAGGAAAACCAAATAAACAATCCAATAAAGGTTGGGTAAATTATTTAGATTCCCTTCACATACCAAATTATGTGATGTTATGTAAAGAATCACTACGTAAAGAATTCGGAAATTTTGTAAAGTGGTTCTTTGAGGATCATTTCAATCAAAACAATAAGGAATATCCACCTAAACTTCCCAATGGGTAAGAAATTGATCTATTCGACATATACTTATATGTCGAAGAGGCCGGTGGATATAAGAATGCAACCAAAGATGGAAAATGGTTGGATATAGTGTCAAAATTGGGTTTGCAATAAAGTTATGCCCAAATCTAATGATGATATATACGGGTTACTTGGAATTGATGGCTTGGAGATATGGTTTGGCAAAGAATGAAGAAGGAGAAACAAGTACAAACGTGGAAAAAGGAAATAATGTTGTGATGCTAGAAGAAATTACTAATGAAGATGGTAAAGCTTGTGAAGATGCCAATGAAGAAACCAATGTACAAGATAATCAAATGAAAGATGCGGTTAAAGATGCATTTCTGCTAGATGATGATAAAGATGAAGAATGCAAGCTGGATGCATTGGAGGACATTGAAGATATGGATGATTTCTTCCTTGTTGAGGAAGAACCCGCTGCAGAATATTGAAGGATCGCGCATTACCTTGAATGGATTAAGGGGGTGAATGTTAACACGTTAATCCATTCCAAGTTCTGGCCCATCTTCTGTTTATATTTTTAGTACTTAAATAATGTTCAGTTATTTAGTTTGGCCTACAAGACTTTTAGTATTAAAGCCCATCTTATGTAATTTATTTATTTTAGATATAACCTTGGTTTATTAGGGTAAAAATAGAGGAACGGTGATATAAACGGTTGTACATAACCATCGCTGTTTTTACATACGCGACTGTTTCTATGGTCGCTCTCTTCCTCTATATAAACCAAGTTCAAATCTGTTGTAAACAATCAGTTAGTTAATCAATATATTGTTGTTATTATTTCTCTTCTCCTTTAAATCTCATTCAATAGTATTATTGTTGCTGTGTTTATTATTAATGTGTAACAAAAGATGAAGCCAATCTCAAAAAACAAACAAAGGAAATCGACCCCTGGGATGCGATACTCTAACAGCCACCCCCTTAGGATTTAAATGCGACGTTTATTATACGAGTTTAATTTTAGGTTCTAGCTTCGGCTCATTTAAGCTCGGCTCTATCAAACTTTTTCACAAGCCGATCTCGAGTACGTAGCTAGCGAGCGGCTTGGGCTTGTTCGCACCCCTACGCATGTACGAGATTCGCATGATTAGTCTAGTTCTCATATTCATAGATATCGCACAGCCAAAATAGTAGCGCAGTTTAAGTAATCACGTACCCTAAGTTATTGCAGGGCTAAAGTAGTCCCTTTTTATCTTACTTTGGGTCATGCGACTACTTTGATTACCAGTACTTAGACAAACAAATGCTATGGCTAGGCGAACACTTATTATAATGTGAATACTAGTGCCATTAGAGAATTTGGAATGGGCGAACGCTTATTATAATGCGAATACTAGTGGCATATAGAATTTGGAATGGGCGAACTTGATGGTTTTGTATGTGAACCTTGTAGTGGTTCTAGAAGGTTCGAGGTATTAGTTCAGGAAATGATCGCTTTAAGTGAGTTTTAGACCCCTTTCCTTTTAATTTGGGACGGTGTACATGCTCACAGTGTGTTAATAAAACCGGTTTTGGCTGCTACTCACAAATGCTAAGGAATTGTTAACAAAGTTAATAATAAGATATGGCTACAATTAAAGGGCTATATTTACGAATGGTATAAGAAATAACTAAGCATAAGACTTAGGGAGTATGAAGTGGAATGTACCATATACAACCATGGGCGGAGATAGGTTGGCAGGGTCGAGTTCGTCCGAACTCAATCTTTTTTCAGTTTTATATTATAGGTCTAGTACCGTTTTGACGAATGAACTCATTCTCTGTTGATGAGTGAATTGCTTATCAATTTAAAAATATATTTGAACTCACTAATTATGAAAAGTTTAATAAGTTTTTTTAGGTAATTAACTTTATTATAAAATCTAAAAAGCTTTTAAAAAATTACTAAATAAGAATTATAAATGTTGGTCAATAACTAGTAAGACAATAACTCAATTGTAGATAAGCCTAAAGTTCAAAGATTTCAGAAGCCCAATTAATATATATCTATACTATATAATAAATAAATGGTTTTATTGCCACATGTCAAGTATTCCTTACAAAATTTTCTCTCCTCTCTCTCCTATTAAATACAAAATTTTCACTCTCATATCTATTAAGTGCATTTATCTTTCTTATTAATAGTTTTGCATTTCATTTTTCTCTTATTAATAAAGACATTATTGGATGAAAATGCAAGATTAACTTAAATTTAAAATTTCAATAAACGTTAACTTATTAAATATATGATTGTTTACTAAATTAAACGTTTTTTTTCTTTTTAACTCTTAAAAGGCAAATTCACTATCGATGTATTCTCAGTGTTTATATTAATTTAAACAAGGGAATTTTTTAACTTGTTAAAGTATTAAACATGGTTCAAGAAAAAAATATTTATGCTTAGAATGTTTCGATCACGGGTTGGTTTAAAAGTAACAATTTACAACTTCTTTTTTTCAATTGATTGTTTAAACAACTTATCATTTATGTTACGTTCATCATCTTAAAAATTCACAAAAATATAAACACTAGACTACATGTTTTGGTTTACAGGTGAATAATACAACTTTTTATATTTGGAATACAAATGTTAGACATTAGCACACTGTTAATCAAATGACAAATAACTCTGTATATCCTTCTACTATTGGAGATTTTAAAAATATAGATTTCTTTATTAAAGCGAGTTGTACATGCACCAAAAAAATTAGGTCGTTCAAGAAATTAGCAATCGTTAGTTATCCATGTTTTCGGGAGATGAAAAATATTACTATTTTTCATATAGTATCTATCAGACATAAAATGATACGTTACAAGAAGGTATTAGTTTCCTGATGTTTTAAATTGCCTTAAAATCTAAGATTGTCAAGTCATATGTTAGTCAAAAAGCCGATGTTGAAGTGATGTTGCTTAAAATATTAACTAGAAAATTGTCTATGCAATGAAACTAAACTACATATGAAAATACAATATGATAATCTTGCAATAGAAACCGAAATCATATCCAGAAGTAATATTGGAACTCATACTTTCATTCTTAAAAATAATCCTACACCTTTAGATAAAATAATTAATTTCAAATATTGAAATTTTCTCTTTATTTTTATTTTGCAATGAAGATTAATAAAAGCTATGGTCAATCATTATAGATAGTTGGTTTCTTTAGTAAACAAATTATTTTAGTTTATGATCAGTTATGTGTTGTATTATTCATAGTTAAAAGCATAAATAATAAAAAACTACTAAGTTTTTATATAAAAAGTAAAGTTGCAAATAAAACTACATATACTGTGTACAAAGACATGTTTTGAGATTCATGAATTTTGTAACAACTTTTTATTTCCATATTGTGTATTGTATAATTTATTCTATCATATAATATATCTTTATATTTGTTGAACATATTTTTTTAAATTTTATATTGTGTTATTATTTAAATAAATTTTTTTTATGTATTCTAACCCGTGTACTACACGGGTAACTAACCTAGTATATATATATATATATATATATATATATATATATAGGATAAAATTAAAATATAAATAACAAATAAAATGAGAAATTTAAGAAATAATCTAACCCACAAACACATTGATCTTATATTTAGATGGTGGAGATTAATTTAAAAATAAAAATTGATGAGAAGGGCATCAATGTAATAACCCATTTATGATAACTTTCTCTTTTCGCATGCAAGACACATGTCAATTCCTCTATCATTTTAAAACGTCTATAACTTTTTCATACGACATTTTTTTAGAAATTTTTTTTACCGTAATAACAAACATTTTTTTATCTTTAAATGAATTGTTATATAAAAATAATAAAAAGTTAGTGACTTTTTTATATTGTGTTATTTAGTTGCCCATTATGTTTTTCAATTGAGTTTTTTAATGCATTGTGTTATGGATTTTGATCATTGTGTTTTTTAATTGGTACTCATATTAAAGATAAAAATTAGTACAAAGATTACATCATTGTGTCTTTTTATTTGTCACTGTGTCTTTATGCTCAACATTTGTTTTTTTCTACATATCATTGTGTTTTAGTCATTGTGCTCAACATTCACTTAAGTTGAGAAAAATAATATTATGTTCATTGTGTATTACGTTAAAGTCATTTATTAATATGTAGATTCCATTGTGTTTTACTTTTCAAGTCATTGTGTTATATGTATTTACCATTATGTCTTACGTTTGAGGCCATTGTGTTACATGTATTCAATATTGTGTTTTACATTCAAGTTATTATGTAATATATATTCATCATTGTGTTGTATTAGATAATTTGTTGGTATTTTTGATTATATTTATATATTATTATTATTATTATTATTACACAACGGTGTTATTAGTATTTAAAAAAAAAACACAATGATCAGTTGAAAGACACAAAGGCGAAAAAAACACATTGACAATCAGAAAGACACGATGATGGAAAAAAACACAATGGTAAGCAAAAAGACAAGATGACGAAATTTTTATTTTATTTTTATATAACAAAATCATACTCATATTAAAGATAAAAAAACACTTATTATTATGGTGAATTTTATTTTATTTTTAAATATCATAAGAAAAAGTTATAGACGTTTAACAATGATAGGGAAATTAACATGTGGCTTGCATTTGGAAAGTGAAAATTTGTACTATTATCTTTATACATTTTTTCCTTTGGTTCCTACTTGACACATGTTAATTTACTAGACGGGTGCCCGCGCGATGCAGCGGGTGTTTAAACCTTTTAATCACGTACAAATATAAGTGTTTGTGGTTCGGTTAAAACCTTGAAATTGTTTAAATCGATCATTGGTTTGACTTTTTTTTTCTTTTTCTTGTTTTACTTTCGGTTTGTTGGTCGGTTTCAAAATTTTCAAAACATAGTGAACGGTTGGTTCGTGGTTTATATCGACAACCGGTCATATGAAACCAGAAAAGATTGTAAATGTTGAATGCATTTTTTATTATTAATTATTAGATATGTTTTGTAATACATGTAACACCCGCCAAATTTTTATTTCGAAAGATCAAATTTTAAAAAGTTGAAGAGCCAACGTGTAAATACCCGATATAAGTTAAACTAGTATGAACATAAATTTTGGTTGTCCCATAATATAAAATAATATAATATTTTTGTTTATGTAACGATTCCGGCAAATTCAGGTATAACCTAGCCGGAATATACTATTTACGTGTTATTTAATACCGAATATATGAATTATAATGTGTTTATATGAGTATATAAGATTCACAGTACGAATTATACTCGAATGTACAGCTAGTCATATTGAAATTACGATTAATCGATGAACGGTTATTGAAACCCGAACGAATCGGGGATTACGTTATAGACGAAATATATAATGTTTAGTGATGTGTACGAAGTATTAAGGCTTCGGGATAAGTGAATTATAGCCCAGAAAAAGGGATTTCGATTTATTAGTACATCGGTACGTTAAACGAAACCTTTAACATCAAACCAAGCAAGAGACGATCGATCAAGCCGAAAAAGATGCACAATGACCGACAATATGATGTGTTGAGTCAATAAATGTCACGGTTTAAGTTTTTAAAGATTTTAAATCAGTTTTATATAAATTTTATTTTTAAGACGAAAAACGACCGTTTTAGCCTCGTTTTAAGCCGAATTAAGTGTTTAACCGAAAAACGAACTGAACCAGATTATCCACAACGTTATCCGGATTACACAATCCAAATGTGTGGCCATGGTTGGAGATGTGGGCCCCCCCCACACCATACATGGACCGATCGGTCCATGTGGTGCACACACACATCACATTTTCTTTTTTCTAAACTCCCAACTCCAAAATCCTCTCAACACTCTTCAACCTTCATCCAAACCCTTGATTTTTAACAAGAATCATAAGGTAAAAACATGGTTTTAATGGTTGATTCATAGTTTTGATTCCATGATCTTAAGTTGTTTGCAAGAGAATGAAGTTTCAAGTGAAAAATGGGTGAAAACCCGAGATGAAACCGATTCTTGCGTGATCAAGTGATGTATACAAGTTATACAAGGGATCTTGGTCCAAGAAAGGATTTAAAAGAGTCAAAAACGAATTTTTACGGTTAAAATCTTTGTTTTGATGTCTTAACCGAAACTATGAAAGAAATGGCTTGATTGTGGGTATAACTTGCTTGGTGTGGTGTTGTTGTACTTGTAGGTGTTGTATCTAGTTGCTAGCAAAGGCTAGAAATCAAGATCTTTGCGATCTAAAGCTAGAAACACAAGGTAGTTCGGTTTTTGGTATGATTTGTAAGATTTGGACAGATAGTGGTAGACTTAGAGTTGAGTCATGAAATTTCACAGAGATGATCTACACATGAAAATATGAGATCTGTGAAATTTTGGTAATTTTTGGATAAAGGATGAATATTTGGTGAATTTAATGCTTGGTTTTGGCTAAAAATGGTGAAAAATAGCTAAACATCATGAAAAATTCTGGAAAACTTTAGATAATCTTTTTATAACATATAAAAGTCACACACAAAATTTCAGGTCCATTGGAGAAGTCTAATTAGGCTTTTCGGTAAAACGAGATCTAGGGTTTTCTAGCTCGGTTTTGGTAAAAATAGCTTGAAAAATGAGTTTTTGGTTCTGTAAAAATTACTGGGAACTATGTGGAAGGCAGGAGTCATCCAAGAAAAATTTGGGATTTTTCTAAGGTCGTTTGGTATTTTCGACATATTTGGTGTTTAAATGACGTTTAAAAATAGATAAATAAATGTTAAATATAAAAATTAATTCTGGAAATATGTTTATAAAATTCCTTACTGTCAAAAACTGATTTGTGCAAAATTTCAAGATCCGAGACCAAACGGATAATTATTTGTGCTAAATAGAACATAAAAACAAACTTTTAAAGCTTAAAACGCGTAAACCGGCAAAGTTCGCCTAAGCGAACTGACTGGTGTGTAAAAACCCTAAAAATGGACTATTTTCATGAAACTAAGTTAATCAAGTAAAAATAAGTCATCCGAAAGTAATTCGGATGATTTGGGTAATTTTACCCGATTTAGTCGTTTCCGGTATATTAAAGACGGAAACGGGCCCCGCGGCCAAACGAGGTGTCTAAACTGAGCTCTAATTTCACCACTTTAATTAAAATATCAATAACAACTATTTTCGGGCCGTATGTGGCCAAACTCATTTTTGAAAACATAAAGACGAATAACCGTGCTAGGCACGCAAAACGAGAAAACAAACTAAGAGTAGTTTTGGACTAAAGAACTCTAAGTGATACCACAATCTAAGTCCTGAGAAGTGTATCGGGGTTAACATTGTCCCCGGATCGTGTACGGTACTGGGTTAACAGTGTCCCCGACGTACCGGTTAACACGAATTTAAGTTATATTAATAGAAATTGTGTAGTAACGACTTAGGGATCGTATTACAGATCCAGACCGGTAGCTGTTCACAGTATTACATCTGCTCACCAAAAAGGTGAGTTTCACGAGCCCCTTTTTACTGAACTGTTTTAAATATTTTTCCGGGGCGGAAAGCATGTTTTATCAATGTGTTTAAGTAGATGCCGATCGCATGGAAATGAATGTATTTATATAATGTTATTGTACGGGAATCGTACGGTAATGTATTGAGATGGTAATTGTCTGAGTTGCTAATATTGTAAGGCCCGAAATAGTGTTCTGGGTTAACAGTGTCCCCAGAGGTTATTAAATGTATTTCTGGGTTAACAGTGTCCCCAGAGGTTATTAAATGTGTTTCTGGGTTAACAGTGTCCCCAGAGGTTATTAAATGTGTTTCTGGGTTAACAGAGTTTTCACTTATAGGCTCAGCATAATTACATCATTAAATTATGATTATTAAAATGATTTGTCATGGTTTACTTAAATTAGTGAAACTCACCAACTATTCGTAGTTGACCCGTTTTCTTTACATGCTTTCTAGGTACACCCAAATTGGAATGAGTGATACGTGTTTGATGATGTGTGCTATTTTGTGGAAGCATAAGGGTCTATATTTTGTATTAAACATGTTAACATACTATTGGTAAAACTTATGTGATAACGCCTAGTCAGTAACAAAACTTGGAACAATTTAATACGTTTAAATTATTGTAGTGGTGTTTTCTTTATAAGCAATGCTGTTGATATCAGATGTGTCTGTTGCATCCCGTGTACGTTTCCGCTGCGGTTACGGGGTGTTACAGAACTTGGTATCAGAGCCATTGGTTATAAAGAATTAGGATGTCTTTAAAAGATACCTAAAATATAACCAGTAGCTCAAGTGTTATAGGATCTGAATATCAACTAATAATTTATTGTGACGAGGTCTGGATGAACTTGGATGGACAAGTGAGTTATTATGGTCCGGAACATAATAACAGACTTGTCCGCACTAGGGAATTCAGGGGAAGTCACGGTGGACTTTAATAGGTAAAATTGGCAACATATGTGCGAATATATGATAATATTGTGTGTGGTCAAGTTGTATAAGTAAGTGTATATTAATTTGATTACGATTTACACTATGGAAAGAACTATATGTTTGTTAACTTGTGTGCAGGTTAGAATGTCAAGAACACCAAGTGCATCGATGGAGGAGGACCCGGAGGAGGTCAGCTCCGGGAACTCTGGGAGCCTCCCCGTATCATCCAGCTCGGAGCCTAGCGAGGCTAGTGTTAGGAGCTCTAGCCAGTCCTCCCCTGCCAGGATTGCTAGATCTCCTACCCCACCCGCACCACAGGCCGTCCCTATCCCTCCCGGATTCGGACCCCGCCTCACGGCGCGGATCAGTATTCCGCGGATCCCACCTACCTCGCCCCCACCCAGACCTGCTACCCGCAGGGGCGAGTCCTCCCGCTCCCAGCCCGAGCCTGTGGCTCCACCTGTGTGGGGTCTCCCCAGGCAGGAGAGGGACGCGGCGGCGTGGCTACGAGTGCTCACCGAACAGGTGAATGAGCACTCCGCCGCCTTGACGGTGGGGGTACAGAGGCGGATGTACCTAGGGGATTGCATACTGGACCACCAGTATGCGATTTCGCAGCTGAAGAGGGAGTGCTCATACTCCAAGTGGATGATCGGCCGGATGGAGACGCGAATCCGGTTTATGCTGGCTGTGATGGTGGTGTTGGTGGCGGTGTTGGTGGGTTTGGTATACCACCGTGTTTAGTTGTGTTGGGATGGGAGTAGACAGGGACCGCTTTTTGATACTCTATGTAAGCAGTTAGTGGTGATGCTAACATAGAGTGAATCTTGGGTAGTTATAATACAACCACTGGCCCTTAGGGGGGTCTCTTTTGGGGCATATCGTTATAGATACTTTTGGGTATCATTCAAGCACAGACCCATTGTGGGTTATGTCGAGATGATGCCGACATAGGCCCTATGTAGGAAAACTTAACTTATGTAATGATGACAGGAAACGTATGTGAACTGATATGGATGTAAAATGTACTAATGCTTATTAATGAATGGAATGTTTGTTGTGTTTTATGATTGGAACTAGTATTAATTATATATATTTTCTTGATGTTGTGTAGAATGGCACCAAAACGTTCAGCCCAATTGTCGGAAGTGGACGTGAGCCGTTTGATTGCTCAACAGTTAGAGGCGGCGATACCGGATATAGTATCGCGCATCGCCGCCAGTATTAACAATTCGACCAATCCAGCCCCTCCGAGCAATCAAACGACCACCAATAATGACGGGGAACAAAATGTTAATCCTCCACAGAATGATAACACGATTCCGAGTAATGACGCACCGCCTAGGGTGGTCGTTACAGACAGTAATGGCCCTATACCTACGGTAGAGACGAACCGTATTGAACCGATTCGTGCATCCAGGGGATGTTCGATCAAAGACTTTATGTTGTGCAAACCTCTAGAATTTAGCGGGTCTGAAGGACCAAATGGGTTGGTTAAGTGGATGGAGAAAATAGAATCCGTTGTGAATATCAGCAACTGCCCCGAGGATTGTGTTGTTATGTATGCTACCTGCACATTCACGGACCATGCCTTGACATGGTGGAACACGATAGTGCAGACCCGGGGTCAGGCGGCGACAAACCGCATGACCTGGACAGAGCTCAAGGCTCTTGTACTGGAACATTTCTGCCCGAAAAACGAATTGCAAAAATTAGAAAATGAATTGTGGAACCTGGAGATGCAGGGGGCAGACCATTTAGGTTATACGAACCGGTTTAATGAGTTGTCACGATTGGTACCATGGTTGGTCACCCCAGAGTCGAAGAAGGTTGAGCGTTATATTTGGGGGCTAACTCCAGTTGTAAGGAGTATAGTCAATTCTGGGGGACACCAGACGTATGAGGGTGCGGTGACGCAAGCTGGTATCGTCACGTATGATTTCGTAAGGAGCGGGTCACTGAAGGTGGCGGGAGAGTCCGGTGGCGGGAGAGTCCGCTGGGGGAAAGCGGGGTACACATGATCATAGGATCCAGGAAAAGCAGCAAGGTAAACGTGCTAGGCCCACTGCCCAGAACTACGCCATGACTAGTTCAGGCGAAAGGCAAGAACCGCAGAAGGGAACGTTTCCTAAGTGTGGGAAATGCGGTTACCACCATGGTGGCATGTGCAAAGAAGTGGTGTGCCACCGGTGCGGCAGGATTGGGCACTACGCACCGAGTTGTAGGACAAACCTGAACAACCTGAACCGATAACCGCAACCTATCCGTGCGTAGCCATTTAGGACCCAACCAGCCCGACAACAAAACCCGCAAGGAAACCAAATGGTGACCACCAGCCGTGCTTGCTATGAATGCGGCAGCACAGATCACTTCAAGAGAAACTGTCCGAAGCTGAACCAGGGAGGAACTGGGCGGCAAACCGCGGGTCAGGCATCGTCGTCCAATCCGGCGCGAGGCCGAGCATTCGTGATGGGGGCGAACGAAGCACGCCAGGACCCCAGTGTAGTGACAGGTACATTCCTCGTCTCTGATCATTACGCTTCTGTATTATTTGATACAGGCGCCGATAGGAGTTTTGTTTCCGTTAAATTCCTGTCGATAGCAAACCTTCCAATTGGTGAAACCATAGAACCTTACACCGTAGAAGTCGCTAACGGTAAAACCATGATAGTTAATCAGATAGTTCGGAATTGCCCTTTTATTCTGAACGATCAATCCTTTCTGATTGACTTGTTACCGGTAGAATTGGGTAGTTTTGACGTGATAGTGGGAATGGATTGGTTAGCACGTAACAATGTAGAAATAAACTGTGAAAAGAAAATCGTCAAGATCCGGGTGTCGGATGACGAAGAGGTATTAGTGCAGGGTGAGAAGTCGGGCAATATGATACCGTTTATATCCCACCTCAAGGTGTTAAAATATATACGCCAGGGATGCGTGGCGTATCTAGCGAGCTTGACGGCCACGGACCCTGAGGAAAAACGGGTGGACGATATCTCAGTGGTACGTGAATTTCCACAAGTTTTCCCAGAGGAACTTCCTGGATTACCGCCAACCCGACAGGTCGAATTCAGAATCGACTTATTACCTCAAGCTGGCCCTGTTGCTAAGGCGCCCTACCGACTTGCACCATCAGAGATGCAAGAATTATCCAACCAATTACAAGAATTGTTGGATAAAGGATTTATACGTCCTAGTTATTCCCCGTGGGGTGCACCGGTACTATTCGTGAAAAAGAAGGACGGAAGCCTTAGAATGTGCATTGATTACAGGGAGCTGAACAAGTTGACAATCAAAAATAGGTATCCTCTTCCCCGAATCGATGATCTGTTCGACCAGCTACAAGGTGCGAGCTACTTCTCAAAAATAGATCTTAGATCGGGATACCATCAGGTTAGAATCCAGGAGGAGGATATCCCAAAAACCGCATTCCGGTCTCGCTACGGCCATTACGAGTTCTTAGTTATGCCTTTCGGGCTAACAAATGCGCCAGCAGTATTCATGGATCTCATGAATCGAGTCTGTAAACCCTACCTCGATAAATTCGTCATCGTGTTTATTGACGATATTTTGATATACTCGAAGAGTAAAGAAGAGCACGAGCAACACTTGAGATTAATTTTAGAGCTTCTAAATCAGGAGAAGTTGTATGCAAAATTCTCCAAGTGTAACTTTTGGTTACAAGAAGTGCAATTCCTTGGCCACGTTATAAACCATCAAGGAATTCACGTTGATCCAAGTAAGGTTGAAGCAGTTAAGAATTGGCAAGCGCCTAAATCGCCAAAGTAAATCCGCCAATTCTTAGGCTTAGCTGGATATTATCGTCGATTTATAGAGAACTTTTCCAGCATTGCCCAACCTTTAACCCTTTTGACCCAAAAAGATCGAAAGTATGAATGAGGTGAAGAGCAGGAAACGGCGTTTCAAACGCTAAAACAAAGATTGTGCCAAGCGCCGATCTTAAGTCTCCCCGACGGAGACGATGGTTTTGTCGTGTATTGTGACGCATCCCGGAGAGGGTTAGGATGTGTGTTGATGCAAAATAATAAGGTTATAGCCTATGCTTCTCGTCAGTTAAAAATACACGAGAAAAATTACACTAGTCATGACTTAGAACTGGGAGCAGTTATCTTCGCACTTAAAATCTGGAGACATTACCTCTACGGTACAAAGTGCACCATCTTCACCGATCATAAAAGTTTGCAACACATATTCGATCAGAAAGAACTGAATATGAGGCAACGAAGATGGGTCGAGTTATTAAGCGACTATGACTGTGACATCCGTTATCACCCCGGCAAAGCTAACGTCGTAGCCGATGCCTTGAGTAGGAAGGATCGGGTTAAACCATTGCGAGTGCGAGCGTTGGGGATGATAGTCCAGTCGAACCTTTCGGATTTGATTCGAGTCGCTCAACGCGAGGCGTTGAAAGAGGAACAAATGGAAAAAGAAAGACTTTACGGTAACGAGAAGAATTTCGAACAGCGCGTGGACGAAATTCTCTATTTCAAAAATCGGATTTGGATCCCGACCCTCCATGACCTTCGTGAATTAATCATGGACGAAGCGCATAAATCAAAATATTCCATACATCCGGGATCGGATAAGATGTACAAGGATGTGAAGGAGTTCTACTGGTGGCCGGGTATGAAAAAGGATATAGCCATATACGTCGGCAAGTGTACGACGTGTGCGAGGGTTAAGGCGGAGCACTAGAAACCTTCGGGAATGTTACAACAACCCGAAATTCCTGAATGGAAGTGGGAGCAGATCACGATGGATTTTGTGACACATCTCCCCAAGACGTCCCGAGGACATGATGCAATTTGGGTAGTCGTGGATCGATTAACCAAATCGGCACATTTTATTCCGATTAGAAATAATTATAACACTGAGAGACTTGCGCAGATTTATATAAATGAAATTGTGTCTCGTCATGGTATACCCATCTCGATCATCTCCGATCGGGATAGCCATTTCACCTCCAAACTTTGGCAAGCTGTGCAAGAAGCGCTGGGAACGCGTATTGATCTAAGCACAGCTTACCACCCTCAAACCGATGGCCAGTCTGAAAGGACCATCCAAACCCTGGAGGATTTGCTTCGTGCATGCGTACTGGATTTTAAGGGAAATTGGGATCAACATCTCCCACTCGTTGAATTTTCCTATAATAACAGATACCATAGCAGTATAAAGACAGCACCTTACGAAGCATTGTATGGACGGAAGTGCCGATCACCACTCTGCTGGACTGAAGTGGGCGACACACAGGTTATTAGATCAGACCTGGTCCAGGAAACGACCAGCAAAATACTTGAAATTAAGAACAATCTGAAGGCCGCACGGGATCGGCAGAAGAGTTATGCCGATACCCGTAGAAAACCGTTATCATTTGAGAAAGGTGATAAAGTGTATTTGAAAGTATCACCTTGGAAAGGAGTAGTCAGATTTGGAAAGGCGGGGAAGTTAGCCCCTAGATACATTGGACCATTCGACATTACTGCAAAAATCGGCCCTGTAGCATACCGATTAGAACTGCCTGATGAATTAAGTGCAGTTCACAACGTGTTTCACGTGTCGAACTTGAAAAGGTGTCTGTCGGATGAGACATCGGTGTTACCTCTAGAGGGTGTCCAAATAAATGATAAGCTCAACATTGTAGAGGAGCCCATAGAAATAGTAGACGGGAAAATCAAACAACTTAGACATAATAAGATCTCGTTGGTCAAAGTTAGATGGAACTCGCAACGAGGCCCAGAATATACATGGGAACGAAAGGACGGATTTCGGAAGAAATACCCCCACCTATTTCCTCAAAAGGAAGTAGTTGACGCGTAAAATTTCGAGGACGAAATTTTTATAACGGGGGGAGAATGTAACGATTCCGGCAAATTCAGGTATACCCTAGCCGGAATATACTATTTACGTGTTATTTAATACCGAATATATGAATTATAATGTGTTTATATGAGTATATAAGATTCACAGTACGAATTATACTCGAATGTACAGCTAGTCATATTGAAATTACGATTAATCGATGAACGGTTATTAAAACCCGAACGAATCGGGGATTACGTTATAGACGAAATATATATTGTTTAGTGATGTGTACGAAGTATTAAGGCTTCGGGATAAGTGAATTATAGCCCAGAAAAAGGGATTTCGATTTATTAGTACATCGGTACGTTAAACGAAACCTTTAACATCAAACCAAGCAAGAGACGATCGATCAAGCCGAAAAAGATGCACAATGACCGACAATATGATGTGTTGAGTCAATAAATGTCACGGTTTAAGTTTTTAAAGATTTTAAATCAGTTTTATATAAATTTTATTTTTAAGACGAAAAACGACCGTTTTAGCCTTGTTTTAAGCCGAATTAAGTGTTTAACCGAAAAACGAACTGAACCAGATTATCCACAACGTTATCCGGATTACACAATCCAAATGTGTGGCCATGGTTGGAGATGTGGGCCCCACCACACCATACATGGACCGATCGGTCCATGTGGTGCACACACACATCACATTTTCTTTTTTCTAAACTCCCAACTCCAAAATCCTCTCAACACTCTTCAACCTTCATCCAAACCCTTGATTTTTAACAAGAATCATAAGGTAAAAACATGGTTTTAATGGTTGATTCATAGTTTTGATTCCATGATCTTAAGTTGTTTGCAAGAGAATGAAGTTTCAAGTGAAAAATGGGTGAAAACCCGAGATGAAACCGATTCTTGCGTGATCAAGTGATGTATACAAGTTATACAAGGGATCTTGGTCCAAGAAAGGATTTAAAAGAGTCAAAAACGAATTTTTACGGTTAAAATCTTTGTTTTGATGTCTTAACCGAAACTATGAAAGAAATGGCTTGATTGTGGGTATAACTTGCTTGGTGTGGTGTTGTTGTGCTTGTAGGTGTTGTATCTAGTTGCTAGCAAAGGCTAGAAATCAAGATCTTTGCGATCTAAAGCTAGAAACACAAGGTAGTTCGGTTTTTGGTATGATTTGTAAGATTTGGACAGATTGTGGTAGACTTAGAGTTGAGTCATGAAACTTCACAGAGATGATCTACACATGAAAATATGAGATCTGTGAAATTTTGGTAATTTTTGGATAAATGATGAATATTTGGTGAATTTAATGCTCGGTTTTGGCTAAAAATGGTGAAAAATAGTTAAACATCATGTAAAATTCTGGAAAAATTTAGATAAGGTTTTTATAACATATAAAAGTTACACACAAAATTTCAGGTCCATTGGAGAAGTCTAAGTAGGCTTTTCGGTAAAACGAGATCTAGGGTTTTCTAGCTCGGTTTTGGTAAAAATAGCTTGAAAAATGAGTTTTTGGTTCTGTAAAAATTACTGGGAACTATGTGGATGGCAGGAGTCATTCCAGAAAAATTTGGGATTTTTCTAAGGTCGTTTGGTATTTTCGACATATTTGGTGTTTAAATGACGTTTAAAAATAGCTAAATAAATGTTAAATATAAAAATTAATTCTGGAAATATTTTTATAAAATTCCTTACTGTCAAAAACTGATTTGTGCAAAATTTCAAGATCCGAGACCAAACGGATAATTATTTGTGCTAAATAGAACATAAAAACAAACTTTTAAAGCTTAAAACGCGTAAACCGGCAAAGTTCGTCTAAGCGAACTTACTGGTGTGTAAAAACCCTAAAAATGGACTATTTTCATGAAACTAAGTTAATCAAGTAAAAATAAGTCATCCGAAAGTAATTCGGATGATTTGGGTAATTTTACCCGATTTAGTCGTTTCCGGTATATTAAAGACGGAAACGGGCCCCGCGGCCAAACGGGGTGTCTAAACCGAGCTCTAATTTCACCACTTTAATTAAAATATCAATAACAACTATTTTCGGGCCGTATGTGGCCAAACTCATTTTTGAAAACATAAAGACGAATAACCGTGCTAGGCACGCAAAACGAGAAAACAAACTAAGAGTAGTTTTGGACTAAAGAACTCTAAGTGATACCACAATCTAAGTCCTGAGAAGTGTATCGGGGTTAACATTGTCCCCGGATCGTGTACGGTACTGGGTTAACAGTGTCCCCGGACGTACCGGTTAACACGAATTTAAGTTATATTAATAGAAATTGTGTAGTAACGACTTAGGGATCGTATTACAGATCCAGACCGGTAGCTGTTCACAGTTTACATCTGCTCACCAAAAAGGTGAGTTTCACGAGCCCCTTTTTACTGAACTGTTTTAAATATTTTCCCGGGGCGGAAAGCATGTTTTATCAAAGTGTTTAAGTACATGCCGATCGCATGGAAATGAATGTATTTATATAATGTTTATTGTACGGGAATCGTACGGTAATGTATTGAGATGGAAATTGTCTGAGTTGCTAATATTGTAAGGCCCGAAACAGTGTTCTGGGTTAACAGTGTCCCCAGAGGTTATTAAATGTATTTCTGGGTTAACAGTGTCCCCAGAGGCTACTAAATGTATTTTTGGGTTAACAGTGTCCCCAGAGGTTATTAAATGTATTTCTGGGTTAACAGTGTCCCCAGAGGTTATTAAATGTGTTTCTGGGTTAACAGTGTCCCCAGAGGTTATTAAATGTGTTTCTGGGTTAACAGAGTTTTCACTTATAGGCTCAGCATAATTACATCATTAAATTATGATTATTAAATTGATTTGTCATGGTTTACTTAAATTAGTGAAACTCACCAACTATTCGTAGTTGACCCGTTTTCTTTACATGCTTTCTAGGTACACCCAAATTGGAATGAGTGATACGTGCTTGATGATGTGTGCTATTTTGTGGAAGCATAAGGGTCTATATTTTGTATTAAACATGTTAACATACTATTGGTAAAACTTATGTGATAACGCCTAGTCAGTAACAACACTTGGAACAATTTAATACGTTTAAATTATTGTAGTGGTGTTTTCTTTATAAGCAATGCTGTTGATATCAGATGTGTCTGTTGCATCCCGTGTACGTTTCCGCTGCGGTTACGGGGTGTTACAGTTTATATTAAAACGGTCCTATTTTTAGAATGGTCTTTCGAAATTATGAGACGTTAAAAATATTGATCATTTTATATACAACACAAACCGAACTACATCTGGATAATGGGTAAGCGAGCAACAAGCTGCGCCGCTATCCCCTTTTGAATCGCAAAGCTTATTCTACTAAATATAAATCCTTGGTTCCTCGGGCTCTGCGAGTCACTGTGGACCACCTTCTGCACCCGCTCCAAGAAGCTAACCGTCTCGGGAGCTAGGGATCCAAAAGTGTCGAAGGCAAATGGAATAAACACGTGCTGATTCTCCAAACACGATGTCTCATGCTTAGCAACCTTCCTAGACTCCGCTCTCAAAACCGCCTGTCTCGGTACGAAACCACTGTCTCTCAGCCCCACCAACGGAAACACCCCAGTAACGTTAAACAAACATTAACATTTATTGAATGATTAACTTATACATGTATAGTTATAATAAAATAAAAATAAAAGAATGAAAAATTTAAAATCTCCCTTTAGAAACAAAAAATGTGGCGTCTGCCACTTATATCATTATTATTGTTATTATTTATTATAATTATATTATCATTATTATATAAGAAGACTTCATAATTAAGAAATGACTTGATGAGTCATTTATGAAATTGAGTGACACGTTTGTTGTTATAAGCCACCATTTATTTTAGACTAACACATGTCCCAGCATTTATATATATACCTATATGATCACAAATATTAAGTATGTATATTATAAATGGGTAAATTGAGTGGGAGTTCAGTATCGAGAGAGAGAGAGAGAGAGAGAGAGAAATCAAAAGTTAGTGGTGATTGAAAGTGCTACCATGCACGGTAGTGAGTGGTAGTAGTGACAAACCCAAGCATGTTAGTGAGTGTTGCTTCACTTTTAACTAGTGTAACCCTCATGTCTAGTGACGGTTCTGGTCAAGCATAAGAAGTTATAACCTCCGACTCGCATTTAGCCGTTAGGCTCATGAAGGCCCGATATAATAAAGCAAGTAGAGTTTATCCATAATCTCAACTATATAAAATGTGAGTACGTCCAACTCTCGTTTTATATAAACCTTTTATATATTTAAAAAAAAGTTTGATCAACTTGGTTGCATACGTAGCATGCAACCTATAAAAACTTTTAAGAAAAATATAATTAAATTCTCTTTGAATGATGAATAATTGATTCATTTTAAAGAGTCCACAAAAGTGTTTTGAACAAACAATAACTTAAATAAGTTAAACAAAACAAACTACACATACATATAGAAATCTAATGTGTACAAAAAGAATGATCTAAATATAAGCACTGTATAGCTCGGCTATGATTATAAAAGATAAATATTTATATTCTAATAAAGAGGAATGAAAGTTAAACATTGATAGTATGGACTCATGTGGTCTTTTGTAACATGTAAGACCTACAGAGATACCTAGTCATGAAAATAAGTAAATAGCTAGTAAGGACCCGATGTGGGCATTGTCAGATGTAAGACCTACACGAAGACCTAGCTATATATAAATATGGCTAGTAAAGAACCGAGTTGTAGTCAAAACGTAAAATAGTATCTTGGTGACCTAGCTATGTGCTAGATAAGAACCGATGTAGTTTGTAACTACGGAAAACAATATCTTGGTGACCTAGTTCGTATCATAACCCTAGACGACGGTCTAGTGGCATAAAGGTGATGCAAGGATCCTGTAATGATCCAGATAAAATAAAAATAAAATAAAAGATTGAAAAACAAACATTAATGAATAGTAGTTGCGAGTGTTATGCCATCTACTATAACATAAATGTTTATTCAAATATCGGTAATAAAGAATAGATCTGTAACGATATGAAAACATACAAGATTTGATCAGTAAAGATTCAGCAAATCAAAAATTTAATTGTATAATATAATATTTTGGATCAGTGAATTCTATTACAAAAATAAATAAAAGGGTAAGCGGGTCATATTAAAAAGTATATTTTTTGTACAAAGATATTTTCGGTATCAAATGACGTATTCATCAGCATTAGCTGACGTACGTTTTAAAAAGTCTTTTTCAGGTATGACACGAGGATAGAAGAATTAGAAAGGATAAATTGCTGAAAGAATGCTAACTCCTAGGCAACGTTGGAACCTTGTGGCTATATTTTGTACTAACTGTCACATGACAGGAAAAATGTAAATGATTGTTTTTAAACAATGTTTATAAAGAAAATGGGCATTTAATTCCCGATGTTTTAATGAAATGAATATTTCAAAGACTTCCGTTCAAACTCTGATGTATTTATAAAACCGGTACCAACTAATGGTCATACGGCTAGGCCCCTGAGGCCCGGTGTGACAAGTTGGTATCAGAGCCAAAGGTTTTAGCGAATTAGGTATTTAAGATAAGTACCTAGACTTTAACCCGATCGAGTAATGATTAATTACGGATAAGGTAGGAAAAAAACAAAAGTTATATTTAAATCCTATACCTATATTTAACAAACAATAACTGCATCTCTATCTTTTTCTCGTGAAAAGCATGTCGAAGAAAGAAGATCTTAGATCAGAGATAACCAAGTTTTCCTCGAGTAATACTAAGAGGAAAGAAACCAATGATGAGACAATTGAATTGATGTCAGAGAAACACATTCAAGGAATACAACAAATGATCACTAAGGGAATAGCTGAGGCTTTTCCTATAATGCTAAAAGATGTGAAAAGAAAATCCTTTAATAGAGAAAATAAGGAAACAAGTAAGAAAGAATTCTACAATTCAGATACTGATAGAAATTCCTATAGCGACAAACCAAGGAAAAAGAGGAACAAGCAAGAAGGATATAGTTATAAACTATTTCGAGCATGTAACCCAACGAACCCGGAAATGAAACGGCCATAATGACACTTCGTTGGTTAGATGAAATCGAGAGTGCGTTAGTCATAAGCAAATGTACAGATGATGAGCAAATAGTATTTGCATCAAACATGTTTAGAGATGGAGCATTAGATTGGTGGGCTTCTATCATTCAAGATAAAAGAAAACCAAATGCATATTCTTTGAAATAGGACGAATTTCATAAGTTAGTTACCCAAAAATTTTGTCCTGCATATGAGAAGGAACAAATAATGCGTAAGTTTGTGAACCACCAAATGATAGGTGTAAATCATAAGGAGTATACTTCGAAATTTATAGAATATTCAAGGTTAGTACCACATCTAGTAACACCAGAGTCCAATAAGATTAGTTGTTATATTTGGGGGTTAAACAGAAAAATCAGAGACATGGTTAGGGCAGCAATGCCTCATACAATAGATTCAGTAATTGAAATAGCTGGATTTTTAACCAATGGGATGATAATAAACCAGGAAGAGGAAAAAGAAGATAGAATAATAAGTAAAGAATGTCCAAAGAATCAAAAAGAGAAAAGTTTTCAACCTACTTATCCAATATGTAAAACTTGTGGTAAGATGCATTCAAAACAATGTAGAATTAAGAAATCTGTATGCACTAATTGCAAAAAGCCAGGTCATGCAATAGAGGATTGTTACAAGAACAAAGCTGTTTGTTTCAACTGCAAGACTGAAGGGCATCTTTAAGTTTGAATGTCCGAACAAGAAAGGCTAGTAAAAAAGAGGTCATAATAGAAGCCGATTACAAGAGAAGACTTAGAATAAAAATAAAATCAAATTGTTGTAAAATATTTCAATTTCTTTTTGTAAGCTTATCTTTAAATAAAAGTTTGTAAATTTTAATTTTAAGATTTTATTATCATTAAAAGTCTTAAGAAAAGTCAACATCCTAATAAATAGATTGTTAATTAGATAATAGATAGGAGTAATATATAAAGAGACATGTGATTATATTTTTAATGGATTTAGAAATCGATAAAATCCATAAAGGATAATGACCGATTAGTATATAAAAAAGATAAAAAAAAGGAAAGAAAAAGCTCAGTTATGATTAAGGTTCGTTTAATCAACTAGAGAACTACCTTATAAGTTTAGAGATTATTGGAAGATGTCATCTGATAAATTCATACTAAAAAAAAAGATATTATGAAACACCATGAATCACATATGAATACATGGGGTGAGGTAATTAGACAATTACACTTAATATCATGTACTTGTAAATTTACAATCATGCGACTGTACCGAAAAAAAAAAAACTCCATTTTTTTATTAAAAAGTTAAAAGTGATAAACTGAACATATGTCTAGTTAGACCTACTGAATATATACAATCACAAACAAAATGATAGAAGAAATATCTCAGGAACATATTTCAATGACCTAACAAATCTCGAGGACGAGATTTATTTAAAGGTGGGGAGAATGTAACACCCGTCAAATTTTTATTTCAAAAGATCATATTTTAAAAAGTTGAGGAGCAACGTGTAAATACCCGATATAAGTTAAACTAGTATGAACATAAAATTTGGTTGTCCCAGAATATAAAATAATATAATATTTTTGTTCATATTAAAACGGTCCTATTTTTGGAATGATCTTTCGAAATTATGAGACGTTAAACAAACATTAACATTTATTGAATGATTAACTTATACATGTATAGTTATAATAAAATAAAAATAAAAGAATGAAAAATTTAAAATCTCTCTTTAGAAACAAAAAATGTGGCGTCTGTCACTTATATCATTATTATTGTTATTATTTATTATAATTATATTATCATTATTATATAAGAAGACTTCATAATTAAGAAATGACTTGATGAGTCATTTATGAAATTGAGTGACACGTTTGTTGTTATAAGCCACCATTTATTTTAGACTAACACATGTCCCAGCATTTATATATATACCTATATGATCACAAATATTAAGTATGTATATTATAAATGGGTAAATTGAGTGGGAGTTCAGTATCGAGAGAGAGAGAGAGAGAAATCAAAAGTTAGTGGTGATTGAAAGTGCTACCATGCACGGTAGTGAGTGGTAGTAGTGACAAACCCAAGCATGTTAGTGAGTGTTGCTTCACTTTTAACTAGTGTAACCCTCATGTCTAGTGACGGTTCTGGTCAAGCATAAGAAGTTATAATCTCCGACTCGCATTTAGCCGTTAGGCTCATGAAGGCCCGATATAATAAAGCAAGTAGAGTTTATCCATAATCTCAACTATATAAAATGTGAGTACGTCCAACTCTCGTTTTATATAAACCTTTTATATATTTAAAAAAAAGTTTGATCAACTTGGTTACTTGGTTGCATACGTAGCATGCAACCTATAAAAACTTTTAAGAAAAATATAATTAAATTCTCTTTGAATGATGAATAATTGATTCATTTTAAAGAGTCCAAAAAAGTGTTTTGAACAAACAATAACTTAAATAAGTTAAACAAAACAAACTACACATACATATAGAAATCTAATGTGTACAAAAAGAATGATCTAAATATAAGCACTGTATAGCTCGGCTATGATTATAAAAGATAAATATTTATATTCTAATAAAGAGGAATGAAAGTTAAACATTGATAGTATGGACTCATGTGGTCTTTTGTAATATGTAAGACCTACAGAGATACCTAGTCATAAAAATAAGTAAATAGCTAGTAAGGACCCGATGTGGGCATTGTCAGATGTAAGACCTACACGAAGACCTAGCTATATATAAATACGGCTAGTAAAGAACCGAGTTGTAGTCACAAAACGTAAAATAGTATCTTGGTGACCTAGCTATGTGCTAGATAAGAACCGATGTAGTTTGTAACTACGGAAAACAACATCTTGGTGACCTAGTTCGTATCATAACCCTAGACGACGGTCTACTGGCATAAAGGTGATGCAAGGATCCTGTAATGATCCAGATAAAATAAAAATAAAAGATTGAAAAACAAACATTAATGAATAGTAGTTGCGAGTGTTATGCCATCTACTATAACATAAATGTTTATTCAAATATCGGTAATAAAGAATAGATCTGTAACGATATGAAAACATACAAGATTTGATCAGTAAAGATTCAGCAAATCAGAAATTTAATTGTGTAATATAATATTTTGGGTCAGTGAATTCTATTACAAAAATAAATAAAAGGATAAGCGGGTCATATTAAAAAGTATATTTTTTGTACAACGATATTTTCGGTATCAAAGGACGTATTCACTAGCATTAGTTGACGTACGTTTTAAAAAGTCTTTTTCAGGTATAACACGAGGATAGAAGAATTAGCAAGGATAGATTGCCGAAATAATGCTACCTCCTAGGCAACGTTGGAACCTTGTGGCTATATTTTGTACTAACTGTCACATGACAGGAAAAATGTAAAAGTTTGTTTTTAAACAATGTTTATAAAAGAAAATGGGCAGAAAATGGGCTTTTAATTCCCGATGTTTTAATAAAATGAATATTTCAAAGACTTCCGTTCAAACTCTGATGTATTTAAAAAACTGGTACCAACTATTGGTCATACGGCTAGGCCCCTGAGGCCGTGTGTGACAATATATTAGATATAGTTAAAATTTAATTGAACATAATCTTTTTATTACAAATAATTTGGCTATACAAATTCAAAGTAATCTAATTGCAATATGATTCCTTTTATAATATTTGTTTTTATTATTTCACGTCTTAGATCTTCCATTAATATTTACCATTTATGTGGCTAAAATTATTATTTTTTTATTTATGATCATCTCAAGTATCATATTATGTTGGTTTTTAGTCAAAATTGATGGTACATTTAAATTATTAATTATTTTATATTAAATTTATTATTAAGGTTTAAACTGTGAAACCAAACTGGAACCAGGCCGTTAGTAACAATTCGGTTTCAACTTTCAACGGTTGAGTTTGGTTTTGGACGACAAAAAATCCGTATTAACGGTTGGTGCCACAAGTTTAACTTAAAAACCATCAAAACCGACACTGAACACCCCTACGTAACATGTTAATTTATTTAAATTGTAAAAAATTACAACAATATCATATTCAAATTAAAGAGAATAAAATGTTCGTTTTTATTGTACAATTTGTTTATAAAAATATTAACGTATGAAAAGGATATAGTCGTTTAAAAATCATGGGTGAGAAGTTAGTTTACAAGTTAAATTTAAAACATAATATGGTTAAAGATGAGGGACCAAATTTGTAAGTTGAATGAATTGTGTTTAAAAGACATGTTTACCCTTAATAACACATGTACCTCATGTTTTAAGTGTTGTAAATTACTTAAAAATTGGTGTCTTAATTTGCCATTGTTTGATGTATTATATATAGTATAGATTATAGCTTCTCACACTTCTTATTTTTGTTGGTATTTGTAGAATAACTCAACCCTAAACATATAATACTTTGAATAAAAATTAAGTAAAATGTTAACTTTAAATAATAAAAAAAAGAATGAACAATTAATTACTCAACATATTCCCAAAGCACTAATGACATACACGATCGCAAGCTACCCCTCGCTAGTCGTACCCTAAACATGGGATGGAAAAATAATACGAGCCTGACGGGTATACACGAAACACAAAGCATCCGAGACAGGTATTGGGCCGGGTGGATGAGATTAGTTTTGAAATTTTTTCGCGGGCATGAGATTTGGTGACACCTAATCTAATTACCTTGAAAACACATACCCGTTTACCCTAACTATATACCTAAATTATTAACCCGAAATTTGTTAGTTATTAATTTATTTTTTCCTTAATCTTTATCTAATAACATCGTATTTGTAGATTCAATATAAAAAAAAATATTTTGAATTTAAGATTTGTATTTTAAAAATATTATTTATATTTCACAAGTTTATACATAAACTTAAATAAAAATTAGAGTAATGTTATTTATTTATGATTACATTTACATGTATTGTAAGACCCCGGTCCCGATGTCCTATATTGGCTTTGGATTCACTCATAAACAAAGTTCTAAATATCATAGTTAAATTAAACTTTCGCGTAATAACAAAAACTTCGGACATTCATTACAAAACATTCATAACTTGTCTTTAAAACATAACTTAAAATATCTTATTTAAACATCATGACATATCTTCATATGCTAGCCTCTTCAATTCTTGCAATGTGTCTCTCTCAAGCTAGCTGCTTCAGTCTATTTAATGCGTGTATACTAAAAGTCAGCAATGTTGTGTGAGTTCTAGTTAATCAGGAAACATACAATACATTCACATACTTACACATATATGTATCCGAAGATACATATAACATACTTTGCTTGTTACCTTTCTTACATACTTTCATTCTCTCTTTCATACATACGTTCATATATATTTAAAAAGTATTTCGCCCTATATCATTCGTAGATATTATTAGGGTCTGTTCCCTACATTCGCAGATATTATTAGGGTTTGTTCCCTACATTCGCATATATTATAGGGTATGTTCCCTTCATTCGCAAATATTATTACACTACGTGAAAAAAGGGCTTTAGCCACACATGTGCTGAAATCGGATTGCCACACTTCAGATTAAATGTGTGGCTAAATGTCACCAATCATAGTTTCAGCCACACAACTTTTATTTGTGTGACAAAAAAACACACCTGCTAGAACTTTTAGCCACACATGTTTGGTTCATGTGACAAAAACGCACATGTTTTGAACCTTAGTCACACATGTTCGGAGCTTTGGCCACACATGTTTGGTCGTGTGACTAAAAAACATACCTGTACACAGCTGGTCGAAACCTTTAGCCACACTTTAACAAAAAAAATGTGACAATTACTGGCCACACTAAGAAAAGTGTGGCCGAATGTGACATACGGCCACAATAGGTTTCAATGATGTGGCTGAATGCTAATACATATTGTCACACTTACGGGTCAATGTGACCATATAACATTGTTTGTTAGCCACTTATATGCTTTTATGTGTGACTTAAAGCTAATGATGACATTAAAACAAAATGCGTGACTATTAACATTTAATGGTCATATTTTAATTATTTTATATGTGGCTAAAAGCTAATATATATGGTAACGCTTACGTGTTTATGTCACAATAAACCATTATATGATAGTCACTTATAATATTTGATGTGTGGCTAAAAGCTAATATTGACAACAAAACAACAAATGTGACTATTATTAGTTAATAGCCACAATTTATGCTTCATGTGACCATCACCTTCACCTCCTTCCAATTACAAACCTAATCCAAAAACATCGATTGAAGCTCATTACTCTTCTTCATCATTTTGCTTCTTGCTCCAAACTTCATCAACCATCCTGCGATCAGATCTAACGGGGGTTTTTAACATGATTAATTAGAACCCTAAAGAAGTCATAAACATATTAGGGTTTGAGTTTTGTTGAGAACAGTTGGCTGACAGATTCGTTCTCGTTTATTGATTGGTCTCTAACTCGATGTTAAACAATGATTATTGATCGATTCTTGATTTTAGGATATAGTATTCTGAGTCTAGTTTCCAGAAAGGTAAATTTTGTAACTTTTGTATGAGTGTTGAATACCTTTTATGATTTTACAAAAACATATGTCAAAGCTGATTCGAGGAGTTATATTCTGGTCCATTTTTCGGACAACATAACTCCCCAATGACAAGCCCAAGCGAGTTGGTTCCACTTCTGAAACTTAGTATAATGTGTTTAAAAGATAACCCAATTGGTCTTACACACTTTGGTTTAATGAGTTGATAGAACCATTAAATTATTTTTTGTTGCGCAATCTGCTGAACTGTTTGTACCTATCTGTAATGGTTGAATTATTGTGAGTTTTCTATGCATGAGAAAAATATAATAAAAATTGTTTGAGAAACCTGATTCATATATCCTATTGTGGTAAATTCTGTAGAATTTATCCTTAATCTTTTTTTTTTTGTGAATAAAATCATTTTGTACATGCCAGAATCTGTCTTGTGAACTGAATGATCATAAGTTAAGTTGTATGATGAATATTTGGTTGCTTTGCCATGATATGATGTGTGGATATATTTAAGGACGGTACTGTTTACATTACTTATTATCACCAACGATTTGTCGGGTCAAGTTTGTGTTTGTGTGTGAGTACATACGTGGGTCTTAGAGTCATGTGTTGTTAAACATATTCTCATAACTTAAAACACTTGTACTAGGTAACAGTTAGCGAGTCAAATGCATTCATTTGGTTTTGAAAAAAACTCTATTACACGCGACCCAGGTTTTGGATTGAAAACACGGATATACTTACATACTGGTTTTGAAAACACTAAACGTTTGCATATACTTGTTTTCTTGATTGAAAACACAAAACGTTTTGAAGTATTGGTTATGTAACCTGCTGAAACGGGCAAAAACGAACTGAACTGCTGATTTTTTATTGCTGAATTGCTGCAAAATTGGTCAAAACGCGTTGAAAATCCTGTTAAGTGCCGAAACGAGCTATTTAACATGCTGTTTGCTGTAAAAACGAGCTGTTAAGTGCTGAAACAAACTGAAAACTCGCTGAAACAAGTTGTTTAACATGTTGTTTGCTATAAAAACGAGTTGTTAAGTGCTTAAACGAACTCGCTGAAACGAACTGAAAACTCGCTGAAATGATCTGTTTAACATGCTGTTTTCTATAAAAACAAGTTGTTAAGTGCTTAAATGAACTGAAAATTGCTTAAACGAGCCAACACAAGTGTTTGTACTCGACGAGTTGGGTTTCGGTTTAAGCTCATTTCTCAGTTTTTTTATGCTGAACGTTGACACGGGAGAAAATGTTTTAATTTTTTTTTACTTTTTTCATTTTTAATGACCCGAAACCCGTTTAGACCCGTTCCGACCTTGACCCATTTTAACCCGGACCCGTTATGACCCGAACCTTTTGACCCTGACACTTTCCGAGCCGAACCATAACAACGTTTATTTTAATTGACCCGTTTCGACCCTGACCCGTTTCGACCCTAACTCGTTCCGACCCATAACCCGTTTTGACCCAACCCAACCCGTTTGCCACCCCTATGTTTAATGTATATCGACGGGTTAGGCGAGTTGTACATCTTAAGACAAAATTTAAAAAAAAATATTCAAAAATAATAGTATAAAAATCATAAGTCAAAATATAAATAAAAAAACGAAAAAGGTAAAAATACTAAAACATTTCCTCCGTTGTCATTGTTAAAAAAACGACCCGAAACCCGTTCTGACCCGTTCCGACCTTAACCCATTTTGACCCGGACTCGTTATGACCCGAACTTTTGACACTGACCCGTTCCGAGCCGAACCATAACAACCCTTTTTTTAATTGACCCGTTCCGACCCTGACCTGTTTCAACCCTAACATGTTCCGACCCATAACCCGTTTCAACCCAACCCATTTGCCAGCCCTATGTTTAATGTATATCTACAGGTTAGGCGAGTTGTGCCTCTTAAGACACAATTTAAAAAAATATTCAAAAATAATAATAAAAATATCATAAGTCAAAATATAAATAAAAACAGAAAAAGTAAATAAACTAAAACATTTCTTCCGTTGTCCTTGTTAAATAAACGACCCGAAACCCGTTTTGACCCGTTCCGACCTTGACCCATTTTGACCCGGACCCGTAATGACCCGAACCTTTTGACCCTGACCCGTTCCGACCCGAACCATAACAACCCTTTTTTTAATTGACCTGTTCCGACCCTGACCCGTTTCGACCCATAACCCGTTCCGACCAATAACCCGTTTCGACCCAGCCCAATCCATTTGCCACCCTTATGTTTAATGTATATCGATGGGTTAGGCGAGTTGTTCCTCTTAAGACACAATTTAAAAAAATATTCAAAAATAAAAATAAAAAAAATCATAAGTCAAAATATAAATAAAAAACGGAAAAAATAAAAAAACTAAAACATTTCCTT
>NW_027503639.1:0-46748 GCF_021521415.1 Bidens hawaiensis
GCGTATAAGTTGTTTGACTTATACGGCGTATAAGTCAAACACTCATACGGGCGTATATGTGTATCATATATAAGGAGGTTATACGCCCAAGTTCTCATTATTGTTCAACGTATACACGTCTTGAGAACCTACACGATGGTTCATTGATCTATTATCATCCGTCTGTATAACCGTGTGTATTTGATTTCTTGTATTTCTTGCCGTTGATTCGCACACTACAAGAAGTATTATAGGTATAAATCAATTTCTGTATGACAGATCTGTGAACTGTTTGACAATGAACAGTACTGGTGATGCAGTTTCGGAAGCGATCAATGGCTCGAGAGACTCATGATTAATCAAAAAGACGATAACTCGAACCGAAGTTCCAAGAACAATGTTCTTTATATTAAAAATTAATCAAAAAACTGACTAACAAATAAACCCTAACACCTATTTATACTAAAACGAAGAGAGATGAACTTGGAAACTAAATAAACATAAAATAATAAAAGATAATAAAAATCAGAATTTAAATTAGGAGATGCTCCTGCATCATACTCCCCGTCTTCGAAAAAAACTCGCCTCGAGGTTTTCTTTCAAAACAAATGCCACCTGGATCAAATGGAACATCAACCCGATTACCACTTATTATTATCATCACGGTCTGTCTAAATAACTTAACTTCACGGGTTGTCTCACCCTGTTCCAGACCTGTACCACCTGGATCTATTGGGTTCCGGGTCTCTTCACCACCTTCTCCCCGTCTTCATTAAAGACTCGTCCTCGAGTCTTGAGAACGTCGAAAAAAATCGTATGCATTTTGTTGAGCCGAAGTCTTAAGGTTTAACCCCACGTAGACTTCACCGCTATTTGAAGATTCCATGTATCTGAGAGTCCCACGTGAATGAATGTTATCCAAATATGGATGGTGATCATTACCGTAAACAATAACATTTTTCCTCTAAATTGAATATAGTTCAATTTACCCCCCACGTGGGCCATGCATTGACCCCAAAATCTCACCCATAATCTCCATCAATAATTTCAAAATCAAATTCATTTTGAATTCCAACATATTTAGGACATAATACCTGCAAGCCTTCATTCGTAAATGAGTGCGAAATACTGGAGCTTCCAGATTTATCTCACGATTATTTAGAACTTTCATAACAGTCATCGACACTAATGAAATTCCCATACCAACACCACCATCTGCAGAAAGCAAACTTTTAGAAACCACTTCATCATCAACACTTATGTTTCTATTGGAATACATGCAATCCTCACCAACTTCGATTTGTTCGGCCTCTTGAATGGTATGATCGTTAAGAACCGTATGCACCAACAAGCACACTTCTTCGTCACAGCAAAACCCGTCTTCATCATACCGAGGTTCTTCGTTCGGCAAGAACTCCTGGCCAGATTCATGTTCATAGATCGGTTCGTCGAACCAAGGATGGGGATGGTCGAAAGGATGCTCCTCCTCGTTTCACCTCGTCCCAGACGATAGTTCTCGATTTGATTTCCTTATCACGCATCGCCCTTTGTAACTCAAGATCCCGGACATCGTTCGCGGGAAGCCGTTTGATCTCTTGTTTTATTTCCAGATCACGAACTCGTTTCCAGAGCCATTTGATCATCTTAGATCCCGTGGATCAAAATAGACTCCATCGCTGCCTCGGTCGGCGAATCTGCGAGTAGGACGTCGATCTTTAACACGAGCACGTGAATAGAAAACACTTCTATCGTTGCCTCTGTCGGTGATTCTACGATCAAGAAAGTATTCGCCTCCACCCGCCGAGCCATTTGAGAACCAAAAGCTCTGATACCAACTGATGCAGTTTCGGAAGCGATCAATGGCTCGAGAGACTCATGATTAATCAAAAAGACGATAAATCGAACCGAAGTTCCAAGAAAAATGTTCTTTATATTAAAACTTAATCAAAAACTGACTAACAGATAAACCCTGACACCCCTATTTATACTAAAATGAAAAAGAGATAAACTTGGAAACTAAATAAACATAACATAATAAAAGATAATAAAAATCAGAATTGAAATTAGGAGATACTCCTGCATCAACTGGTTACATTTTAGATCTAATTGAACTTGTTTTTTATCTTTATTCATAGGGGTTTTGGTTGTTAATACATTTTTATGATATTCCGAACATGTTGAGTCCATAGTTCATAAGTTTTTTTTGGTTGATTTGTCCAGATTATGTCTGACCTAAGTTGAACGCATAAGGTTTTTGACCTTATACGGGTGTATAAGTTTTTATGACTTATACGACGTATAAGTTATTTTAACCTTATATGTTGATTTAGAGTTATACGGTATGGACCTTAATACTGACTGAATCATATACGGTGAACTGAACTTATACCGAAAATGGAATTAAATAAATTTTAGAAAGTTCTAGTGGAGATACTGTTTGCACGTTTTTCAATGCTGACCGACAAAGCACTTGGTTCAATATTAATGTTTAGTCTTTATATCTTTTCCTACTTCCTGCAAACAAATTTATTCATAATCAGTTTCGTGTATCAGTTTAATATTTATCTCTAGGGTATCTCTATCAAGGTATGAATGGTTTGTTTTTTGTTACTCATATTTTACACTGCATGTATTTTATATCTTTGAAATGAGTTGCTAGTTGAATTGTTATCGTACTGATGTTGTGATATTTTAACAGTCTGCAGTAAAGGTGTGTATCGGTCATAGTTGTATTAACTGGTTTGAGTTTGTTGTTGCAGATGAAAAGTGCTGAATCAACATATTATGATGTGAAAGATGATTACGTGTTGATCTAGTCATGGATTTACAAGGAAAGTGTGACATTCGTCAATTTCGATTCGTTTTTATGTTGTAAACCAACCCTGATTTATATTCCGAACATTTCAAATATATAAAATATTTGTTTTTATGTTACTAAATCATTCCCAATTGTTAAATTTGAAAAACCCCTTTATACGGATTCGAAAACGCCTTTAAAACACTATAATTACATAGAAAACGAACTTCCGGGAGGCAAAACAAACCACGCAAGACGAGCTGGAACAAAACCAACCCTCATGGGTGCCGTGTCGGGCGACCATGAAGGCTAGGGCGGCCGTGTAGCATGGTGGCCATCAGGTCAGATTTATGTTGGTTGTTGCTGTTTGTGGTTTATATCCTTTTATCCAATCCGATTTTTACCCATTAGACCTAATGTAAAACCCTTTCAATCTTATCATATTTATACAAGACCCTTCCCTACATTAATCCCTGCTCATAAACCATTTCCTCACTCAAATTCAAGAGTCTTTATGGTTGTTTTCTTTGTTCTTGTCAGTTTGACTTTCAAAAGTCAAACTGACCATAATACTTGTTTCTAACTAACATATAAACACTTATAACTTATGGAACAACATATATATAATATACACCCCTTATTACCTTTGGTGGTCATTTCTCCAGTATAGGTCGGTGAAGTGTCGGGCCTCGTAAGGCAAGGTTTCATGAAGGACTTTCGTGGTCCTTGTTATATATTTTCCGCATTTAACCATCTAATTTTATTATTGCTTACTAACCATGATTAACTTATGCTCATATTGCTTATTTATTAAGTTCCATAGTTATGGGTTTGAAGAGACTAGTCTCGGTTTAACCGTAAATAGCTCCAAACCGTAAACCGAACTTTGTTTACTAGTTTTGTTAAAGAATTGTTTATACATGCTTATTGTTAGATTAAGTTTCTCAAATTATTTTTATAAGTTCTATGGTTATGGGTTAGTAGAATCTTACCTCGGTCTTAACCCGAAACAAGATCCGAACCGTAACCGAACTTTCGTTAAAAGACTTTATTGTTAACTTTTCGGTTGTAAAACTTAAGTATCTTCATTTATACTTAATTATACAAGTTCATTGATATTTGGGCATGTGGCAACCATCCATGAACTTATTGGGAGATGGAAAACGAACCAAACCGAACTAAATCGATTTTCACTCGCTTAAGGCACACAAGTGTGTTTTTACCTATCAAGACTTGTATAAATCTTTAAAAAACCTATATAAACTGATTTTAATTATTTTCTGAAGTACTTGGAAATGTTCGATCCAACTTGATCTCATAACAAAGTTTGGACCGACAAACCGAAGACTCGCTTAACGGAAGTTGTTAGTTCTAAAACAATAGAACTACATACTTGGTTAAGTCTTATTAAATTTTATTGAGTTATCTCATAACATTCATTATTTTAGAAAGTTGACTTTGGGTTTGACCAAATATCAAGACCTGAACCAACAACCTGAAACACTTGTTAAAACCCGTTTTAGTATCTATATTATAAAGAGGCTTGCATTCTTGCATTTTTACCCACCTTATTACTTAACATAGGTTGAGTAAATATAAAGGGCTAGATACTTTAACCCGGTTTCGAGCAAACTTATATTTTTAAAAAGACTATCAGTATGTTTTTCTTAAATATTTACATATTAAACCTTAAACTATAAATTGTTTACATTTCCTATCATGTATTTTATTTAAAGACTTCCTAGGCAACCTTTCTAATACAAGACTTCCTTTCATATAGACTTAGCTCGTTAAACCCCATCCTTCCGGTTACTCGTCATTTTACCAAATCAAGTTTGTTACTTGAAAGTGAGTACTTTTCATACCTCGTTGTCCATCTTACGTTTTGGGGGTGATATTGCATACTTATTCAAACTAAATGGTTTATGCTTGAGTCTTAAACCACAAACTTTATTGTATACTTTACTTAAATAAATGCTCGATTTGGTGTTCTATGCTTACAATACATGCTTATGTGTTTACCGCTTTTGGTTGGTTGATTCATAAATCTGTGAACTATCAAAGTCCAAACAAACCCTTTTATAAGGAAAACGCGGAAATTATTAGTTTTAAATCTGGTTTACCAATACACATAAAACCCCATTTATGTTTAAACCCAAACCAGGATCCATATACAAATTAACATGCTATCAAATACAACCATTGGGTATTTTAAAACATACCTTCAAGTCTTAGAAACACCGAAGGAAATGAACGGTTTGAATGACGAGTCTTATATGTAGAAAACCTCAAGGTTGTATACCCAAATAAGCCTTCAACAAACACCAAGTTGCTAGGATTCTTACACTTTGCACTCCCTTTGTTCTTCCTCTTGTTCTCGGCCGAAGTAGAGAGAAAAAGAGTCTTGTGTGTGTTTGAGAGAGAAATTATGGTTGGAGAGTTCAAGAATAATTATCTACCAATAGACTCATTTGCATGTATTGGAAAACACAAACAGGAGAGAGAAAGGGGACGAGGAGCCGCCCCCCCCCCCCCCCAAGGGGTTCCCCCCCCCCAAAACCCAAAGCCATCTTTTGTTTATTTTCTTTATACATATTTTTTATTTATCCAAATAAATGACATCTCTCAAATATATAAATTGTCCATACAATTTATATGTCACACAAGTGCAAAATATTCAGAAAACCATTTTTCCAAATATTATAAGTGTTAATAATTATTACTTAGAGCATATCTAATAATAAATATCGCGGTGTTTGTCTAGCTTGTTATTGGGTATGACCCGACTTGGATCATAACGTACTAGCCACATCAACTCAAATATGTCGCTTGGGCAGATCGACTCCAACAATCTTCCACTTGCACAAGATACATAGAATATTGATGCAAATAGCAAATACCGCCTAACAGCGGTTTACTATCCCTAATACGCATGATGAAGTGTCATTCAATAACATCATCCCCTTCAAGTCCCTTACTTGAAAATGATTTAGGTGAAACCATCATTTATCCTTTTGCCACAAATGTCATGTTAAATTCAGAGAGACAGAGTGATCATTCTCTGTTGATTTAACTTATCAGGCCTTAGAAATTTAACTCTCAACGAATAAGAGGGACAAATCCCCTATTGACTACATACGTCTCTCACTATCACTTTGTACTATACTTGAGCTTAGCCTTATGTACTAACAAATTTTAAAGCAGCGAAGAACTAAGTCAAAGTATAATAGTTTGTGAATATCAAGACCCAATATGTATCTCAGGTTGGAGGATACTATGATGTTCGCCTTTACTCAAATTTACTTATGACCACAAATCACAAAGATTCCATGCAGTAAAATTGAGGGCGGGTCATTCCAATATTTATCCCATAAATATCTATGAACCTTGGCAGCAAACCCTTGCTATATGCATACCTCATGAATATCTACCAATCCAAGTTCATAATAGTCTTACCTTCACATTTGTTCCCACAAATGTGATCGACTACGAACATTTAGAATAATCAACTTATTCATGAATATCTACCAATCCAAGTTCATAATAGTCTTACCTTCACATTTGTTCCCACAATGTTTTGATCAGTATAAACTTTGTGAATACATATCTTTCCTTTTTCAACTTCATCTCTTATGTAGTTGAATCTCCGCTCAACGTGCCTTGTCTTTTGATGTGCACGGGGTTCCTTGATTTGAGCAATCGCACCCTCGTTGTCATAAAAGATTTCTAGAGGGTCCTGAATGGTATGGACTACCACTAGATCGGCCACGGACTTTCTAATCCATGCAGCTTCTTGAGATGCCAATGAGGCGGTGATGTATTCAGATTCAGTGGTGAACAATGCTACCATATCTTGTTTTGAACTCTTCCAAGAGACAGCTCCACCATTTAGAACGAAAACATATCCCGATTGTGATCGAGAATCATCTCGATCAGTTTGGAAACTCGCATCAGTGTAACCCTTTACAACGAGTTCCTCCTCACCAGATCCATATATTAGAAACATATCATGAGTTCTCCTAAGGTATTTTAATATGCTCTTAACCGCATCTAATAGCTAGTTCCCGGATTCTGTTGGTATCTACTTGTCATGCTCAAAGAGCATGACACATCCGGTCTAGTGCATATCATGGCATGCATGATGGAACCTACAACAGATGCATATGGGATTCCATTCCTTTTGTCTTGCTCATCCTTTGAGATTAGACATTGAGAAGCACTCAATATTGTTCCTCTTTGAATTGGTACTAAGCCTTTCTTAGAGTTGTCCATCTTGAACATTTTCAATATTTTGTCAATGTATGCACTTTGATTTAAACCTATCAACCGCCTTGATCTATCCCTATGGATCCTTATTCCCAGAATATAGGCAGCTTCACCAAGATCCTTAATGGAAAAACAACTTCCAAGCCAGAATTTTACACCTTCCAAGGTTGGAATGTGATTTTCAAATAGTAGTATGTCATCGAAATATAATACCAGAAAGGTAATGATGCTCCCACTAGCTTTCTTATACACACAAGCTTCATCAGCGTTTTTGATGAATCAAAATTTCTTAACTTCATTATCAAAACGGTGATTCCAACTTCTGGATGCTTGTTTCAATCCATAGATTGACTTCTTTAACTTGCATACTTTATTAGGATGTTGTGGATCGACAAAACCTTCAGGCTGGACCATATAGACATATTCCTCAAGGTGTCCATTTAGAAAAGCAGTTTTGACATCCATTTGTCATATCTCATAGTCATAATATGCGGCTATGGCAAACAATATCCTAATAGACTTTAACATCGCAACAGGCGAAAAAGTTTCATCATAGTCAACCCCTTGAGTTTGAATGAAACCTTTTGCTACAAGTCTAGCTTTATAAGTATCCAAGTTTCCATGCATATCAGTTTTCTTATTGAAAACCCACCTTCTTCCCACCAGTTTGGAATTAAGAGGTGGTATAACCAAGTCCCATAGTTGGTTGTCATGCATGGATTGCATCTCAAAGTTCATGGCTTCAAGCCATTTATCACAATCAGATTGTGACATTGCATCTCGGTATGTGGTGAGTTCATCTGAATCTACCACATAGCATCCATCCATGAAAAATCCATATCTTTTAGGTGGGGTGCTAATTCTACCAGATTTGTGAACGTTTTGTGTGTTTTGATCAACCATTTGATCATTCTCAACAATCTCTTGTTGATCACTAGTGCCAACCAAACGTGTATTGGCTTGTGGTTCTCGATCCTCCTCAAGTTCCACTGTTCGTTAAGTTCCTTCCATAAGGAACTTTCTTTCCAAGAACTCAGCCTTTTGAGCAATAAACACTTTACGATCGTTTGGATTGTAGAAATAATATCCCACCGAATCTTTGGGATATCCTACAAAAATACACTTAGTGGATTGACTTTCAAGTATGTTTTGGGTGTGGTTCTTGACATAAGCCTCACAACCCCATACCTTTAAATATGATAATGATGGAACCCTTCCATGCCATATTTCAAAAGGTGTCCTTTCACTTTCTTGGTTGGTGCTATATTCAGAATACGGGCCGCGGAGATCAATGCAAAACCCCAAAATGATAGAGGTAATGTGCTTCTAGCCATCATAGATCGAACCATATCCAATAGAGTTCGATTTCTCCTTTCAGACACACCATTGTGTTGTGGTGTTCCAGGTGGAGTAAGTTGTGAGACAATCCCACAACTCCTAAGATGATCTAGAAACGCATCATTGAGGTATTCACCTCCTCTATCAGAACGAAGTACTTTGATTGTTTGTTGAGTTGATATTGTACTTCAGTTTGGAAGACTTTGAACATTTCAAAGGCTTCATTTTTGTGTTTTAACAAGAATACATACCAATAGAGACTATAATAGTCGGTAAAGGTAATGAAGTATCTTTCATCATTTCTTGTTATTGTCTTAAAAGGACCACATACATCCAAATGCATGATACCTAATAAGTCTTTCGATCTTTCATTAGTTCCACTAAAGGGCTCATTGGTCATCTTTCCCAATAAACAAGATTCACACCTTATCAAATGAGTCATCATTTGATTCCAAAAGACCATTCTTTTGAATTGTATGAATGTGATCCTTGTTTATGTGACCAAGGCGACAATGCCAAAGAAATGTCTTATCATATCCAATTTGATTCTTTTGGTGTTAGTTTGGTACAACGAGTTATCAATGGATGTATTATCATGAACTAATTCATAAATGCCATTAGACGACACTGCTTTAAAATAAAAGACATCATTCATGAAAACATAAATGTATAACGAACTGACTGGTATGTCAAAATGTAAACAGTGGTCAAATATCATAGTTCTTAATGAATTTGATAAAAAAAAAACTTTTTACGAGATTTCCGGACAATTCGGGTGGATTGTTTGCATTTTGTACAATCAAACCCGTATGAAAGCGGAAACGAACCCTGTGACCAATTCAGATACTGAAACCTTATATTTCATTTATAAAAAGAATCGTTTTATCAAAAAGTATGTTTACTCAAGTTTGTGTGATCTAACCTATTTTCAAAACGCGTAAACGACCAACTTGGCCAGGCACGGAAAACGGTGACACTGAGCCAATATTGATTTTGAACATTTCATGTGTACAACATCACAATCTAAGACTACTGACATGTTCTAGACGTAACAGCCATACCCAGACTAGATATAAGTCCAATATAGTTTAAAGATTGTACTAGTGTTAACCGTACTATACCGATAATAGGATACAAGCTATAATCGAGGCACAATACATACTTCACGTGTACCTGATTCATACTATGATAAGATGAGTTTTATGACCCCACTTTTTAAACTGTTTTACAAACTTTTGGGATGGAAATCATGTTTATGTGTACTTATTTACATGGAAATGTTGTATGATGTGAATTATCTAAGTGCTAACACTTGAAAGTCCCCCACACAAGTGATTACTTCGAGCCCATGGCTTGTGAATAGTATTATTGGTTTGACAAACCCAATTCACACAGTCGGTGGAGTATGCCGGAACATGTTTACAATTGCACATGACCACACGAACCTTTTGTATCATGCTATGTGGTGTTAGACATAGTACATTTGGGGCATGTGGCAGTTGAGGCCACGGGGAAACGCGCGGGCAGTGGAGGCCACGTGGTATAACGTGTCAAGGATTCACTTGTGGCTTAGTATTATTACATCGTGTACATACTTACATACATACATAGATACTGAACACTACGATTACGTATACTGATCTCGTACAAACTTATGAAACTCACCAACTCTTTGTAGTTGAACCGTTTTAACATGCCTTTCAGGTTAGCCAAAATTGGAATAATTTGCTTATGTGCTCGGTGCTAAGAGTGAGACTGAATCGTTGTAGATAGATACAAGTATATTAATAAAGAATAAATAGCCAGGTGAACTGGTTATGTGTATTTCTCCTAGTTTGTAAACTTAGTATCAACCAATGTAACATGATGTAAACTAGTTTATTAATTTTCTTTATAACAATGTGGTTGATACCAGAGGTGTCTGTTACATTCCCGTATTACGCTTCCGCAATTACCTAGCCGGGGTGTGACATAATAAGAAGTAGATTTTTTCTATGAAGTGTAGAAAGTGTGTTTTTACCATTAGATCTAATAAAACACACCGCATAATAAACACACTGCACAATAAACACACTTTCCATATTCATCATCAGATCAACATATTTAACGCACCAGATTACTTCTTACACTTCTTAGAAACACTCCACTTCTTATTATAACCCCACCCTCCACAGAGCAAGGTTTTAATATTTACAAAATATTTAAAATATCATATTGCCCTTACCAAATAGTTAAAGTATCATATATACCCCATTCATTAAGAACAATAAATATATGGCAATTATACCGTTATTATTCTAAAATTTTAACTATGTCAATTTTTTAGTGAATAGACCGACCATTCTACCCCTTCACATTCACCATGTGTTTATATCATATAATTTTAATTTAATTTTGATTGACGTTTCTCATATTTAACGACAACTAAATCGTCTCGTCTCAATCTTCAAAATTGCAAACCTTTCAAAGATTTATCGAGTCAAATGATCTACATTTTAAACCTTTTATCGCATATAAAATCGAACCAATGTAATATGGTGATTTTTTAAATTGTTTTAATTAATTGGGTGTATATGATACATTAATAACTTTGTAAGGCCATGTATGATATTTTTAGTTTTGAATGAGTATATATGATTTCAATGTTTGCAAGGGTATATAATTATCCCATTAAAGCTTCCAGCAACAAGCTTTCAACTAGTTTTGCCAAACATATTACACAATGTTGAGTAATATAATACAATATTAAGAAAATAAGACATGAAGTATGTTTGGCAAAACCAGCTGAAAGCTTATGGCTAAAAGCATATAGCTATTATGCCAAACCCCTAAATATATCTAAAAAGTTACATCTATCAACATCCACTCACAACCTTTCAGTTAATTTTGCCAAACATACCTCATGTCTTATTTTCTTAATATGGTGTTATATTACTCAACATTGTGTAATATTTTGCACGGCATTGTGTCATATTTTGCCATCTATTGTGTCTTTTTTTATTTATAATTGTGTTTTCTGTTTATTTTGTCATTGTGTATTTTTTCTCGGCATTGTATTTTTTTGCCTTTTTTTTCGTTTTTCTTTTTTTTTTTTTGAAACGAGAATGACGACAGAAACATTTTAGTTTTTTTAACTTTTTTATTTTTTACTTATAGTGATGATTTTTTATTGTTTTTTTTTTTAAATTTTAGAACTTTTTTTATGATGACAAATTCTCTCCTTAAGAAAAAAACGACAGAGAATTTGGAAACGGAATATTGATTCGTTCTGCCAAATCTCAATTTAAAATTTAAGTTTTCCTAGTCCAATCAGCATATTTTTTCTACATCGGAATCGAAAAATAAAGTAACATATCAAGTAGTAATTTGAAAGTTGAAGTGCAAACTTTGATCTTATTTGTGAAGTTTTCCCTTTTATTCAAGTTTTTATGAAAATTTATCAAAAAAACGGTCCACAAATCAAGTCAATAGATCTATGAAAAAAATCTTTAAATTGAAACAAGTCAATGAAGCTGGTTTAGAAACATTGAAATGGCCACCCACATTAGAACGAAACAAAAGTTCCTTACCACAATATAATAAATGTTTGTTCTATATTTCTATGTAACCTCCGTATATCAGCCAAATAAATATCTATAAATATTAACAAGCGAAATAAGCATAGCATAAACACGACCCAACTCGAAAAACAAATCAAATTCTGAAGAAAACTATGAAATTATCCACAAGATACCCACACATATGAAAAGATATATGCAATTCACAAGATACCCACGCGAAATAACCAACACTATGACTTATCGCATTCCCATTTTGAAGTTGGTATGCAATTCAGGTACCGACACCAATGGCAATGTTTGGATCCATGTTCTCCATGAAACAGCATCAGTAAACCAACCGTAAATCTGCATTTCAAAACACAAAAATGAAAAACGAACTTACATTGGTTTAAAATGATTATCAAGTGGATATAACAGTCAATGCTTACCCTGCAACTAGGTGTGCTAATGCAAGCAAACCGAGCACATACTGATAAACTTTGTATTTGGATTTGACACGAACGTCAGCAGGAAGATTGTGTCTTTCTAACCAACCAAACCGAGGACAAGGTAGTAATATGAAACCTAGGAGGAAACCAGTCAAGAAACCACCAACGTGTGCGAAATTGTCCACAAATGGCAGAATTCCCACTGCTAGATTGACCACAACTATGATAACAAGCGTAAATAGTGCTGCAGCCTATATAAAAAAACAATTTCTTTATTTAACATACGCTCGTTTTAAGACAAAATCACCAAAATAGTCATTTCAACCAAGAAAATAAACAAAAGTCTTTTTAAAGTTTTAAAATCAGGGCGCAATATGTGTTACTTTGTCGCTAGATTTCAATCTTAAAAGTCATGCCAGATTACAATCTAGCCAACCAGATTAGACACAAGAAAGAAGTAGTATCAGATTTCAATAATATTTGAGTAAATAAAGAAGTCATACCAGATTTTAATCTTGGCAAAAATTTTCAAATTTTCATCTGAAGCTATTTTCTAAATAATAAAAATAATAATGATAATAATAAAGTTAATATCCGAGTAAAAAAAATTCGTGCCAGAATTGGATCTTGACCAGCAGATTTGACAGATTTCTGAAGTCGCTTTATTAAAAAGAAACAAAGGCAAATGATATTAGAGCAAATAAAAAAGTCTAGGGCCAATTTGTCAGGTCAATAATCAAAATGGTCATGTTGGTAATTTTCTCCCTTTTTCGAATCTTATTTGGCAAAAAAAAAAGATAAAAAAAAATTGACCAAATACAACCGCACCTTGTTGGAATATATAGTCCAGTTTGTGATGAGTTCAGATAACATTGTCCCGAGCAACCCGAACAGAGCACCGGAGGCACCAACCGAGATGTTTCTTTGAATAAACAAAGCAGAAAGAACACTCCCGCCAAAACCCGACAATAAATAGATCACACCTACGCGTACTACCGGCCATAACAAATATTATCTTAACAGCAGTTGTATAAAAGGGTTATATTCAGAAACCCGACACAGAGTAATCAAAAAGGTACTTACGAAAACCAAACTGCTGCTCGAGCCGAATGCCAATGAGTACAAGACTCAACATATTAGCAACAAGATGAATCAAACCAACATGTAACCAATTGGCGGTAACAAGCCTCCATGCTTGATGTCCATGTACTATTTTCCGCCATTGAAGAGCTCCTAACTTCTCTAATCTGCGTATTAACAACAAAAATTAAAACTTATTAATCAAAAAAACAATCATAACCAATACAACCTCACACATAACAGAGCTAACGGTACACAAAAAAAATATCCACTTTTTTTTTCCTCTTTACTTTTAAGTATAATATCAGATAATATTCTAATTCAAAACAGCATAAAACATATAGCTAATAGAATCAGAGTAAGGAACCGTTCAACAATACAAATAATCAAACAAACATAATTTTCTATAAGGATGAGATCGATATTGTACACGTATCGTTACATAAAGTAGCTGTACTCAAAATCAGTAGAACTGAGTATCGAATCAGATTTATTGGTATTGTGGTACGGTACGGTACACTTTGGTACAATTTTTTTTTTCTTTTATTTTATTTTAAATCTCCAATAATCTTCATACCAATACTACGGTACCAAATTGGCTAAACTGTTACGGGTACCTACTATATATTAATAATCGGCTAAACCTTCACATATTCCAAACATACTCTAATACCCGTATTTGTACCTGTGCACTAAAATCCTATAATATCCGTACCAATCCCCGTACGGAAAAGAAAAACCTAATCCCAATTATCTGTCATTCAAGAAAAAGGTTAACTAGGTTTGAACTTTTCAAATACTGATTAAAAAAGTGAAGCTTCATCATCATTATATCATTATCATTAAAACCCTAAACGTATTACTTAAAAAAAAGACTGGAAACAAAAATAACAAAACGGAAAGCAAATAATAATACGTGTTGGATGAAGCGCCAAAGAGAGGATTGTACTTAAGCGGCTGAAACGAGAATCTTCCAAGAAACCTGGCGACACACTTGCCGTCGATCCTCAACCGATTATGCTTGGGGCAATTATTGAACCATGAAGTCCAGTGAGTCTGTGTTCGTGAATAAGACGAAGATGAATTATTATAATTCTCCGTTCCGTTACCGTCTTTTGTCCTTCCAAATCATCCCCGTCGAATTGGAAATTAGGGAGGGTGGGAGAAACTACTGGAAGAAGAACGTGGGTTTAGTGGTGAGTGGTTGATTTGACGGCGTCTTCATCCGGTTTTGTTGACGAATGCGTGCCACTAGGAGATGTTATGGACTATGGTCAGTTGAAGTGGGAGTATAATGTCCACTTCGGAGTTTTTGAATTAGATTTTAAAACTTAGTTATTTGCTATTTTTAATTGAAAAGTAAAAAGTATTTAGTAAAGCAAATCTAAAAGTTTCAGATAAAGCTTTTGAAAAACTGTTTTTGCTTTTCAAAAAGTAAATAAGTATAAAAGCAATTTAAAAAACTTCTTCAAACACCCCGAAGGGGTTAATTTAAGAAACACTAATTCTAACCCGATAAGTTTAAATCTAATACCTCGTCCAGAGGTTAATTTAAGGAGTAAATCAAATCCATAGTTACCATAAATACTTAATTTTCAATCAAATAGATTTTCTTTAAAAATTACTTCAAGCAAATTTAAATGATTCATCATCATCATTATTATTATTATTATTATTATTATTATTATTATTATTATATTATTACCGTCATCGTCATCGCCTTTATTATTAACATTATCAATATTATTATATTTTTAAAATTATTATTATTATTAATATTATTATTAACATTATTATTACTATACCATTTTCACTACTATTAATTTATAATTATTATTTTTTAAATAATATATTTAAAATAAAAATTTTGTTTCAAACAATTCCTAAGCCCTTTGAGGCTATTTTTTTTCATCAACAAGTCAGGTAATCTGACAATCATTTTTTTTCTAGGTCGCTGGCCAAAAGAAAACATTTGTTTTTATGATTAAAATTTCATAAAATTTGCAAGTGTTAGCGATAGCTAAAAACTTCTTTTTGCCTAAATAAAATAGAATAAATTTATTTCACCATGAGATATAAAAACATCACGATTTACAACCGACTTTCGTAAATTAAAATATATGTTATATCCCTTCCTTTCCTTCCCTTTTTTTAACGACAATGAGTTTCGGCTAAGAAATCATGGCACCACCTCCCACTTCAACTTTCATACTATAATCAAACCGACACTCGAGAAAACAAACGTTGCAAGCTGCATTTTCTTTTCTTTAATTTCTCCTTCACGTATTTTCGGACATACCCAAAGTGATTTTTATCCACTTCTTTAGAATGTTGTTTACGAAGTTTATTTCGATTGTTCATTGATTTTGATTCATATTTGTTTGTATTTTACGAAACCGCAAATTCGTACAACATTCTTAGCCGCATTTTGTGAATTGGTTTACGTTTGTTACCTTAGGGTCTATGACCAATTTCCCACCAACTTAACCATTTAGTGGAAGTTGGGATTTCAAACATGTTTAGGTACATGTTGAATTTACATTACTTTTACACGAATTGTTAATGATTATTCGTTGTTCTATTTACGCTCAATGTTTTATTTGAATCATTTTGTTATTATCGATCTCAACATTTCCGATGCTTTAATTTAATTTTTGAGATTTCAATTGATTACTTCGATAAACTCAAAATTGGTATTGAGATTTTTTTTCCTTTCACAAAGTTAATCAATTTTGATATTTTGATATCAAAAGTTCGTTAATCCAGTTTATTTCAATTTATTATCGATTTACATGTAAAATTTACTTTACTTATCTCAATGTTGCTGCTAGTCACATTGATATTTTATTCGGAGATTTCCATTTGTTAATTTTTTTTTTATATATTTTGATAGTTAAAAGTTTCGTATCTAAGCTATTCTCGAACCCAATGCTTTATCGAATTACATATTCATATTTCGTTGGTTAAATGTTATGTTTACATACCACATTATTCTTGACCTCGTTATTTCAAATTGCATGTTGCAACGTTCATAATTTTAATGTTTTTGTTCATTATTTCCATCACCTCGTTTATTTTGTTTTCAATATCGTTTACTTTGCTTAGACTTCGAAGATTTCATATTTTCGCATTATCCTTGGTCTGAACGGTCTATTAATGTGTTTTGTGATGTTTTTACCCTTTTTTATGCATTATTATTATTATTATTATTATTATTATTATTATTATTATTATTTATTTTCAAAATTCTACATGAGAATATTATTTAACTGATGTCTATGTTTTAAAACCATACAATAGAGTAAGTTATATGGATCATCCGATAATAGAGGTAATTATGGGTCGACACGTAATTATCATAGTCCTCGCATGAAAAATATAATATGTACGGTTATGTGAGATAACTCGGAAGTTGGAATGATTTTGGGAACGGTACAAATACAATATGATAATGGCATGGTAGATACGCCACTGGTACATCTTATATATAAGTGCTCTTGTTATATTTCCTATTTGTGACGTTATTTCGAGTCATAAAAAGATTTGCGTTATTCCTTTTATTTAAATATGTATATATAAAAATAAACTTTTAACAACTACTTGTACTAGTTGTTATCTTTTAAAGTTTTATTTTTGTTTTAATTTCGAGATGAAATTTCTAAAAGATGTGAATCCTTTAATATTCATTAATTTTTAAACCGAAAACCCGACCCATTTTAAATTTTCGGTTTTGTCTTTATATAATTATTTTATATATAATTAACAAGTTTTGTTTCATGTATTTTTAGGTTTTGGTATTTATATTTGTTAAACCGACTCGTTTTGTCGTTTCAATGTATTTTTATTCTTGTTCCTTAATAATATATTATCCTCGATGATTTACGATTATTTAAAGTCTTTATTTAATCGAGTTCCAAACTAGCTGGGTATAATATGAATATAATCCAAGTATATTAACTTTTATTATAACTATAAAAATATTTAAGGTTCAAGGTTCAAATTGTAAATCTATTTTAAATTTCTGTTTTAAAACAATATGACAAGGGCCAAACTGCAACATGTAATTTAAATTATAAAAAAATAATGAAATAAATCCCACCCAGCCCTTCCCCACCCCCAGGCCACGTTCTTCCAGCGACCTTGCCGTCGGCGACGTCATTTTATTTCCGTCTAACCAATTTAACACCTTAAAACTCGTTCTTTGACCAAATTGTTTCATTTGACTTGTTTCTCCGCTAACCATGACACTAAATCAACTCCTAAAACGTATAATAATCTCGTTAATCATCGCGAATCAACCGGAGTAACGGCCGGATTTTTAATCAAAACTCAATAATGAGTATAAACACCCATACACTCCAATTAGCATTATAAATACGACGCAAAACATCAACTAAACTCGTACCAACCTTCATCTTAATCTAAAACACTCTCTAAATATTCCGTTTTGATCTTCAAAGTTTGTTTTCCGGCGAACTCCGTTCACCATCATTCCGGCTCTGTTTGAGGTAAACTTTTTTATGTTCTCCACTTGTTTTTAAGCGACTAACAAAACCCCTAACTTAGTTTGGGTAAACATGGAACGATTTGAACGAATTGAATCTAGGGTTTGAATGAGAAAGATGAGGTTCTTGGATAAAAGTATATAAATAATTGTTATCATATTATAATCAAATAAAAATATGGTCTAGTGGTTGAGTCACTTTGGTTTGGCCACAAGGACCCGAGTTCGAATACGGGTCATGACAGTTTTTGTTTTCATTTTTTAAGCTATGTATATTATGTTAAAAATCAAATAAAAAATATCAAAAAATATAATAAATCAAATAAAAACTATTTAAGTTAACTAACATTAGTTATAAATTATATTCTTCACTTTTGATCTAAAAACCCGACTTTCGTTTCCGTTAGAAACCAGATTAATATTATATTTAGTACCATTATTTCGTTAAACTTTATAATACGCTAACATAATTATTTTCAAGCTAAAATTTCGTTAAAGATCTATAATTCATAAACATTAAAAATCTCCGACCCGTCAAGTTCGTTTAAAAACTAGTTTAACTTATATATATATATACACACATGTTTTCATTCATTAAACTTTAAAATTCATTAACGTATTCGTTGTTCAAAATAAAATATACCATTAACATCAAAGCTCCATAAACGTTATAATATTCAAACTTATTATTAACCTCGTAATTTGAAAATATTAGATTTAATAATTCGTTAAAATAATATTATAATATCAAACATCATAAAATGATGAAAATATATAAAAATCCCGACAACCCGATTTATCTACTTTTTATAAGTCGTTAGTTAATATTAATTTTGTAACTTTAATTCTAGTTCGTGACGTTCAATTGCTTCGGTTTCATTTACGCACTTTCGGTTTTATTTCAAGTTTGTCTTCAACTTCAAGGTGAGTTTCTCACACCTCCCATTTTATTCCTTTATTACTTTTGAGGGTAGCATATGTACCTTATAAAAAGTATTTACTATTGCATTTACAAACTATAATTCATTACATGAACTTGTGTGTTTACTTGATTACTTTCTCGAACTTACTTGCACATGGTAGCCTCAACAAGTATGATCATACGCCCCCTCATGACCTTGTTGTTATGAGTGGAAAAAGGCCTCATTATCCGAGTACGTTGGTGCATAATCCCAACTGGAAAGGAACTCACTTGCGCGATTATTACACCTATCTCATGGAATTGTATGGTTTTTGTGTAGTTACATCAAACTGTATGAACTCATCAACTATTAAGTTAGTTGACATTATTTTATACATATGCTACAAGTACTATTATTAGAGGATGACATGGATGAAGACACTAGAGTTTAGGTTACCTAAATAATAAACAAAGTTGATGTTCGCTTTATTTCTTTCATTTGTAATTGTTTATTTGAACAACTTGTGTACTTGAGATTTGAATGAATTAATGATAATATTGTCACTCAATAGTGTCACATGTGTTTTGAGAAATCCGTGCATCACACTCGGCGTATTCTGCTTTAGCCGGGATGTTACAGTTGGACAGCCTGGCCAATGATATTCTTTCTTTTGATGCAGGTACAATGTTGACCCATTTTCATTGGTCCATCGTGCGTCCATGTAATTGCTGGTACCATGCGGTGATACTCTACCATGTGTCCTACCTATGGAAGCACTTCCGCTGCTCTTTCTTTTGGTGCAAGTACAGCGTTGGCCTATTCTCATTGGTCCATCGTGCGCCCATATGGAAGTTGGTACTACGCAGTGGTACTCTACCACGTGTCCTACATGTGGCAGCACTCCCGCTGTTCTTTCTTGCTTATATTGTTATGTGGTTATCTTCCGCTGTGGTTTGTAACCTCCACGCGAAAGATATCCTTTCCGCGGATTAATCATGTTATCCTATTATGTGCATGAAGTGTTTTATACCTTATACCCATAGTATGTATTCCAAATGTAGGTGTCAGTTAAAGATTAGATAAAGTTTAAAAATATTTATTTTTTTTTCTTGATTATGTTTTAATTTTTAAAAGCTCCTTATATCCCATCCTTTTATTTGAAAGCCCTGGATTGTGTTTGAAAATAATTTACTATTCTATTGAGTTTTCTAAAAATGAATAAGGGTATGTTTGGTGGAAACTTTTAAGAGCTTTTGGTTCAGGAGCTTGAAGCTTTTAGGTTAGGAGAAAGTCTTGTTTGGTTCAGGAGCTTGAAACTATTAGGTTAGGAGAAAAAGCTTAAAGCTTAAAGCTTCTAATAGTAGCGGTTATAAAGAGCTACAAATTTTTAGTATTTTAATTTACTTAAATAACCTTCCAAAATAAATACATTTACTATTATTGTTTTTAGTTATGCCCATTTTAGTAATTTTATACATTTTATTAAAAGCTCTAGCTATTCTGCCAAACATCTAAATATATCTAAAAAATTATAGCTACCAGCTTCAAACCACAAGCTTCCAGCTACAGCTAGCAGCTAGTTTTGCCAAACATATCCAAAGTTAAAAATGTGTTTTGTAAACACAAAAATGTTTCTTACTTTTGCTTTTTAAAAGGTTAAAAAACTATTTTTCTAAATACCATATATTCTAAAATAACTTTTTAAAAAAGCAAATAAAGCAATAAATTGTTTAAAAACACAATATCAAACATGCTCTTAATGTTTATCTTACTTATAAATACGTATTTTATTAATTTTTCCTCTTCTTACACACTCATAAAAAATTATACAGGGTTGAATATGAGCATCTAAATAGGAAGGCATATTTTAATTTTAAATAAAATTTCCTCTAGCATAACATAGAGAATCCAGTTTAATGGTGTTCTTGTTTTTTTATCTCTAGATTTTTTCTTTGTATTACATTGAAAAGATATATAGGCTGCAGTTTAATCGCTCTTAGTTTAAATTGAATAAATTACTAAAAGCTCTTTGAGGTATCTATTAACAATGGATTTTGTTTGTAGGTATTAATTAAATAGTAATCCAGTTGGCTTCAGGTCAAATGTCATAGGGGTGATAGTTAGTGCTTGGGATCCTATGATCTCTTGTTTGAAACCTGACTCAAGAAGGTTTTTTTCACAATTGTCAGTGGTAGACTTCCTACTTGATGGTGTTCATAAGTGAGTCAGATCTGGAGCGTCAAAATCAGTAAGGACAATTGTCATCCTATCTTAGGAAGGCTCACTCGGGTATTGTGGTAGTTCCAAATGTTGCTAAAACAAGTAAATATTATTGGTTGGGTCCTATATGTTTGCTAAATTATCCATGTTAAAAGTTTATTTCATGGATAGAAAATGAGTAGACTTAGTCAATCTATCAACGATATCCCAAATTGTATCATTCCCACGAGAGGTGTGTTGAAGTTTAGTGATAAAATCCATATATATTTATCAATTTTCATTTCCATACCGGTAGTTCTAACTGTTGCAATAAACTCGAAGACTTTTGATGTTTAGGTTCGACTGTAGAACAAGTCAAAAATTTAGCAACATATGCGGAAATATCATTTTTCATGCCAACCCACTAGTAATTTTCTATAAGGTTCTGATACATCATTTCACTTCCTAGATGCATAATTTACCAACAATTGGCTCTAGATTCTACTCCCCATTCTGATAATTCTGTCATCACCCGTGACCAGTAGGTCAATGATACCATTCTTTTTCTTATTTTGAATGTTATTTTCTTCTAATGCTTGCTTTTGAGCATTATTCAGCTATTTTATCTAATCAAACTGAAGTTCTGACTTTGAAGCTCGGCCACTTTTAAATTTCTTATGTTCTTTTCGACTTAACATGTCGACTACTCAGTTACCCTTGCCTTTGTGATAGTTGAGCTCACTATTATAATCGTTTAGGACTTCCATCCATCGCCTTTTTCCTCTTGTTTATTTATATCTAACTAAAGATATACTTTAGGCTTTTATGATCAGTATAAACTTTGATCTGACTCCATAAAGATAGTGACTTCATAAATTTAATGCAAAGATTATGGTGCGCTTAACTGTAGATCGTGAGACATATTGTTTTCTTTTTATTTGTGTGACATTCGTGACAAAACGAGGTACACTTATTTGCTACGTAACGAGTAAACAGTTAACCGATTAATTTATATCGAGTAAATGATTAACTGAATGATACTGATTATGACCCGGATACATCAAGGGCCATATTCAAGTGATATATGTGTGATATTAACTAACATATTGATATTATAGCCCTAGAATGTGCAAAACCACTTAACGAAAAGATTTGGTTTAGTGATACGCTTTGAACTTAATCTCGATCGTATGTACCAAAAAAAGCATTGTATCATCTGTAAAGCCGAAAAAGACTTATAGAACACTTATATAAGATGTTTTATAAAATCCATGAAAATGTTTTGGAATTTTACAATGAGTTAGTATGTTTTTCTCATTTTACAAAATTGAGTCGAAAAACACACGTTTTTGCGCTGTTTGTCGCACACGAACTATTGTTTTTGCATAAAAAAGCAAACCCTAACTAAATTTGAACTCGGAATTTCACCTTGGCACACAAAACGAGGAAATTAATGGCTAAATGAGGGGCTCATGACACGTTTTTGCACTGTTTGTCGCACCCAAACTATTTTTTTGCATAAAAAAGCGAACCTGAACTAAATTTGAACTCGGGATTTCACCTTGGCACACAAAATGAGGAAATTAATTGCTAAATGAGGGGCCCATGGGGACCCCCATATGGCGGGCCGCAAGAGGAGGGTCCCACCCCTTGATATATTTTTAATCTTAAGCAAGATATTTGTTCATTTTTACACCTAAAACACTTTTAGAACTTCTGGCCATCTGATCTCCAAACCTTGTGCAAAACCCTAAGTTAAACATCATGTTTTGATGATTTTTAAACCTGATTAATATGATTTAAACATAGAAACTTAGTTTTGATTGATGATTTAACCATCAAAAAACCATTAAAATGATCCAAAAACATGTTTTGATTTTAGAAATGGTTACAAATCAGAAACATATGTTTTTTTTTGCCAAAAACACAAATTAGAAAGTTTATATCGCGGTTTTACGGTTCAAAAACTTGATTTGAAACCATAACTGAAACCATAACTAACAAAGATTAATGATTGATGATTTATGCTTGGTTTTGTTTACTTTATCTGTAGATACTGTACATAGCTAACCAAGTACCGAAAACTTGAAAGCAAGGATTGAGACGTTGTGTAGGGGCTGTTTAGGATTAGATTGTGACGTTATTGTTTTAAAATGTTGAAACATTTTAGGGACATCAGGGATCAAATGATTGAGTCGCTGTCCAAAGTTTTTTATTTTTCGATAAACGGAGAATATTTGGCGATTTTATTACCGTTTATTGGCAATTTACTAGGAAAAATAACTAAACTACTTGAAATATATGAAATTTAGTGCAGAGCTCAGAAATGACATTGTAAGTTCACATAGGAAATTTAGGATCAATTAGAGAAGTCTAAATATGGTTTGTGCATTTTTCATTTAATCGAGATTTAACAGCCGAATTATGCGCAAAAAGTTATTTTAGCCAAGGCGTTAAGTTATGAAAATTTTGCAGAGATTATTTGATGATATTTTGACCTTTCCGAAATTTTATCCGATTTTTTTGGGATTGTTTAGTCTAAACGGGTGATTTATCGCTTAATTATAACATATAGAACATTTTTTTATAAATAAATAAACATGTTGTTTATTAATTATGGAATTATTTTTATAAAAATCTACATATTTTAATTTTTTAGTTAAAAAATTCTCATAATTTATATATAATTATATAAATAATTATAATAATTTAAAGGTTTAATTTATATATGTTTTGATAAAATCAGCAACGTTATGTTTAAAGAACTGACTGGTATTTCCAAACTTCAAAAGTGGTCAAATATCATAGTTTTGAACGAATTTGATAAAAAAACCTTTTAAGAGATTTCTCGACTATTCGGGTGAATTGTACGCGTTTTGTACAATCTAACCCGTATGAAAACGGAAACGAACCCTGCGGCCAGTCCAAATACTGAAACCCTAATTTTCTTTCATAAATCAAATCATTTTATCAAACAGTATGTTTACTCAAGTTTGTAGGATCTAACCTATTTCCAAAACGCGTAAACGACCAACTTGGCCATGCACGGAAAACGGTGACACTGAGCCAATACTGATTTTGAACATTTCATATCGTACAACGTCACAATCTAAAACTACTGACATTTTTTGAGCGTAACAACCATACCCAAACGAGATATACAGCCCTATTCAGTTAAATGATTGTAATAGTATTAAGAATGCAATACCGATGATAGGAGTTGTGCTATAATCGAGGCATACCGCTTACACCAATGTGCTACTGATACCGTATTACTATATGGTGAGTTTCATGACCCCACTTTTGAACTGTTTTACGAACTTTTGGGGTGAAAAGCATGGTTACATACATCTATCTAATATGATGTGAATTATCTAAGTGCTAAAACTTAAAAAGTCTAACCAACATGAGTGATTAACTACGAGCCCGTGGCATGTGAATAGTACTATTGGTTTGATAAACCCAGTTGATAGGGTTGGTGGAGTGTACAAGAACTATTATTCAATTGCACGTGACCATAAAACTATACTTACTATTTGCTATGTGGTGTTAGACATAATACTACTTGGGGTAAATGGGCCAACGGGGGCACGAGGAAGTGCGTGGGAAGTGAGGGGCCACATAAAACCAGCACGTCAAGGGTTCACTTGTGCTTAGTATAATTACATCGTATACATACAAAACATGAAAACTATGATTTCGTATACTGGTTTCGTTTAAACTTGTGAAACTCACCAAATATTTGTTGTTGACCTCTTTTTAACATGTTTTTTAGGTATTCCAAAGTTGGAATGATGTGCTAATTGCAATGTGCTTAAGCAAATATACCATTAAAGAGTAATGCGTCATAGAGAACTGGTTATTTTCCGAACGCCTTGTTTGTAAACGAAGTTGAAACCATGTAATATGATGTAAATTAGTTTGTTAGTTAAATTTATAAACAATGTGGTTGATACCAGAGTTGTATGTTACATTCCCGTATTACACTTCCACAATTGCCTTGTCGGGGTGTGACAAAAGTTGGTATCAAAGCCATTGATTATAAAGAATTAGAATGTCTCTTAGGATACCTAATATAATAGTAGACTCGATTAGCTATGAGAATAAATAATATTTAATAATATATACTGATAACTTTTGGGATGAACTCGAATGGACAAGTGGGTTATTATGGTCCAGAACGTAATAACGGACTTGCTTGTACGAGGGAATTCGGGAAGAAGTCGTTGAACACTGAATAGGTATAAATGACAACATACTTGTATAAAATATAATGTTAATTATATATACATGTATATGGATGCTTACATGTTTTGTGTGTATAAATACGTGTACTTATTAAACTGTAATTAATATTCAAATTTATTATTATTAATATTATCAAGAATTGTTATTCTTATACTAACCTTTGTGCAGAGGGATGTCGAGAGCTAGAGATTTTTCAGTTGATCAAACACCAACACTATCCAGCTGATCAAACACCAACACTATCCATTGTGGAGACCATACATCTCCGTAATATGTGCCCTCAACTTATTCATGCTCATCAAGCTCAAACTATGACTACACCCTACTACCCTACCCATGCTCACCAAGTTCAAACCTATCAACCCCACATCCTTCATGCTCATCTCGTCAATCAAGATCATCTTCACTTAACCCAAACTTATCAAATTCCGAACCCACAATCTCAAGTTTACCAATCATACTCTAATCAAGACCCAATCGTGCAACCCCTTCAAGCTCAACCCATTCAAGCTATCCAGAGTCAATCTACCTCGGCTGCTCAAGCTCTTCTGAATTCAACTCCTCAAGGTGCTTCAAGTCAAATCCACTAAGTTACTCAAGACTTTGAAAACTTTTGCTGATTTTCTCATTTTATCTTAATTTATTTTGTCTTTTTCCAATCATGGATTGTAACGATTTTTTATGACATTGAATTATTTCAGTTTGAATTATTCATATTTTTCATATCTTATCTCATGAATAAATTTTATTTTATTTAAGTAAATTGTTTATTATAGCATACTCCTATCGAATCTTCTTATTCTCATTCATCACAAGTCCATTTTTATAATCTCAACTCTTATTGAGTTATTCCTTTAAATTTTCAAGTTTATATTTTTACGTTAAAATGTGTTTTAGAAATTTCATTGTTTCATTTAAGTCCACATCAATTTTTGAAATGTTTTATATACATTGGTGATTTTCTAGTCTTATAGTTAAAACTTCTTAAAACTTTTATTTTCTCAAAATCATGTCCTTCAAATGTTTTGTAACCCACACGATGGGACGAGTCATGTGTACCATCCGACGATCTAAGTAATTCGACACGTAATTATCTTAGTCCTCGCATGAAAATCATAATACGAACAATTGTGGGTCATAATATAGAATCGAAAGTAGTTAGGATAACCGTACAAATGTAAAGTTGATTTGTAACCCTATATATAAGTGCCCTTATCGGATTTTATATTTGGAGCATTTGTCGGTCCCGTATAGCTCACTTAATCGCTAATCACTTACAATCGTAACCCACACAAATGTGTCGACAAGAAGGTTACGACATACTGTTTTGTGAAAAACCAAAGAATATTAAACGCGGAATCAATAATACTCTTAATATTGCTCAACGGACAGGAAAGTAACAAACACACAGAGTAACTCAAAAGATTTCCATTTATATTGAGAAGGATACAATGAAAATCCATTAGGGTTTCAAGGTGGAATGTTTGAATTCTTGGCAGCTTTTCCGTACAAGATAAAGACAACCGTCAAATCACAGTATTTGCTCAATCTCCGTTGTTGTCATAGGCGTGCCCTAAAGTTTCCTTTCATAGGCCTGCCCAGACACCAGACATTCCTTTTTTAGAAACCCTAATGATTGATACTAAACATATTTAAACGTATTACAAAATATTTTAAGCGTATACAAGTCTTCGAGTAAACTTTACAGCTTTTGTCTTTGGCGTATAGACCTGGTAACCATTAAATGTGCTGGGGAACAGTTCTCCGAGTAAGCATTACTTAGAATATTTTACTTAGAAAATATTCATCAAGCAGGCTTCAAACTTCTTGATAATACAAACTTTGCTCGGTATATATCATACGAGCAAACTTTTTCTTTAGAGATCCCTTCAACCTTTTGTTGCTTTAACTTATATGAACAAGTCCAAGTGTGCTGGTGACACTGTAGCTTGCTAGGGGTTGAACCTTGCTCGTTAGAAGTCCTTTAGATTTAGCTTGGTTTAGTCCTTAAAGCTTGCTGGGACCACTTTTTATTATAAATAAACCTTGCTCGATCCACCAAAATACTTGGTTTTAGCTTGGTTTAGTCAAGGGTTTTTTTTGAAACAAACCTTGCTTGACTTGAAGAACAACCTTGCTTGATGAAGTGTAATTTGCTCAAACTAACACTTAATAAGAATTCCAGAAAATAACTTTGCTCGAAGAGCAAAATACCTTGCTTGACTAAGATTAAGCTTGCTGGGAAACCTAAGTGTGCTTGGTTTCCATACTTAGCCATTTTCCAAGGAGGTTGAGAAGATTCCAATCTTCCTTAAGATTTTTCGTATCCCAACAATCTCCCCCTAGATTGGAACACACTCAGCTGCACCAAACCACCTATTAGGTTACATACACTTTTCAAAAATACACATCAAGTTTTTAGAAAGCCAAATTACATAACTCAATGAAAAATTTACAAATAAGAATTCTGTCACAAGGACATTACAAATCAGACTAATATAAAAGAATTGCCTTCACTGTCTTGAACTTGTAGCTTCTTTTATTCTATCATGTTTGACTACTTCGACTTTTTCTTTGAACAAGAAGATCTCCCTGTGGTTTGGATGTTGAGAGGCAGATTCCATTTGATTATATCCTCCAAATCCTCCATATAAAGAAATTCCAGATCAGTGTCATGTTGAATGATGCCCAAGGCCTGTCCATCATAATTTCTATGAATAAATGATTGATCGTGTGGTTCAAATTTAGAGATTCTGCCATTTTCTAGACTCGTGGTTTGGCCTGGTCATCTGCCGCTTCATACTCAAAACACTCTTTTAAGTTGGTAAGAGGATTTGGTCTTCTAATTGTATGAAGCTTTGGTAAGTACAATGTTCATAGTCCTCCTCTGCCTTTTGGTCCTTTCATAATTAGAGAGTTCCAATTTCTTCTTCTTATTCAACAATGGAAATCCTTTCCTGGATTGATCTTTCAAGTGTTTGGAAAGCTCATTTCTTTGTTGCTTGGCAAAACTTTGTCTATCTTGATAGTCATATAAGCTCATTGTTGCCATCTCTTCCAATTGATCCCTCTTAAAATCCTAAAAGTCATCCTTGAAGACTATATGCCTCAAATCACCACTATTCATGATAACTCTCAAGGACTTTGTTCTAGCATCAAAATACAACCTTTTTGGTAGGTCCACATCAGTTGGTGGCCTTTGTTGTCACTGATGTGTGGCTCTGTTATTTGGAATTGGGACACTTATAGTGGAAGACCTTGGAGCATATTTCTTTTTTGGGAATTGGTCTTCTCACATGCCCAGATTGTTCAAACATATTTACAATTTGCCCTTTTGGCATCATCACAAGCTTTAAATAATCTCCACCTTCTTTAGCCATTGTTGTAAGCATCTCCATTACTTCATCATCAGTTGAACCAACAGGTATAGATCTTTAACTTTGAATTGGCTCACCTCTTGGTCCACATTGAAATTCCAACAATCTCCTCTCCTCTGCCTCAAATCTATCCCATTCTTCTTTTTCGTGTAAAATAGTTCTTTTAATTAGCCCTTTCCAATATTATCAAATACTCCTTTAGCCATGCCCTTACTCATCATAAAAACTTTCAAGGTTTTAATCTTGTTTCATCTTCTCAGGGCGGCAAATTTTCTTTCACAACTGCCTCAACAGGCTCTTCCTTCACAAAAACTGGGGGAGGAATCCGAGTGGACTTTGACTTGCCTTTTGCTTCATTAAATTTTGCCTTCTTAGACTCATAAATTGATAAATTTTCATTTCTACTCATTTTCTTGATTTTCTCCCCATCTCCTCTTGCAGACACCAGTCTTTCCAGTAGTTCTAACTTCTCATTTTCCCATGCCTTCTTCTCTTTTTCAGCCATTGTAATCAACCTTGGTTTTCTTTTGCTAGTACTGGAATCAGATTTAATCTTTTTAGATATTGTTTGAATCTCTCGTCCACATCGTTCTTACTCATTCCTTCAACTTTTTCAATAGAAATACCATGATCTATTAAAAACTTGCACTTGCCACCATATTTGTTATATAGATTTTCCAATTTGCCTTTTTGGATAGCATCTTTCTCTTTTAGTTTCTCCCACTCTTCATTCTTAATCCTTTCTATTGTTGAGTTGTAAACACTCTCCAGGTCTTCAAACCTCATATGACTCAACTGTTTTTCTAAGAATCCATGAAATCTCAGATAGGCCAAGAACTTTTTAGTATCTCTGTTTTTCTTTTCTCTTTTCTTTTTTAAATCCTTCACTTCCTCATCAAGTAAAACCAACAACTCCTCATCAGTATTTGGAGCCAAGGTCTCAAATTTGTATCCAGGATGCATCAGGCTTATAATATTTGGATCTTCCTTCTTAGCTTCATCCAACATGGTTTGAATATTTTCCATATGAACATCAGTCATATTCACATGGGGAGAGTCAGTCCCTTCATCTTCAATGTCAGATAGATCAATAAGAGCATCAATTTGTGGTTCATCTTCAAGATCAACTGGTTTAACCACTTGAAAAGGTACATCATTGATGGGACTTTCCTTCTTCTTGGGCATGGGTTCATCAGTAGTCTTGCTTTTCTCTTGCCTCTTCCTTTTTCTCTCATACTTTTTGGCATATTTATTCAAATATTCAGAATCCCAACACTCTTCATTCTCCTTGATATCATCAATTACCTGTTGATTCCATATTTTGGAATCCTTTTGTAGGCTCCTGGACGGATCGTACACGGGACGTCGCTAACAACGCAGGTGCGGAATCCCTGCGTGGGTAGATACGAGTGTAGAGTATGTAGAGATCGAACACGAAAGCAATAAACCAACCACGTTATATTGATAACAAACACGTGACCCGAAGTCACAGTTACAGACTATGACACGAACACGTTCACTGAACAACTGAAACAAACCCTAAATCGACCAACTCTAAACTGTTCGCTGAACAGTATATAAACACGACAACTTCGCCACAGGCGAAGTTGTCAATAACTTCGATGATTCAACAAGTTCGCCATAGCGAACTTGTTGACAACTTCGCGTTTTACATAAATAATCATAATCAAAACATAATTACATTACAGACTCGATTACAAATGCTAGACTATGAACTACTGACACACATGTACCAACAGACTCCCCTTGGCAGTAGCTTCATATCTTGATCTTCAAATCTTGAGTCTTGTAATCTTTCATCTCTACGCGTGCGCCCCTTCTCTAACACATACCGACACCACCCGTTGATATTTCCTAGCTTGATCCTTCCAAGCAGGAATGTAGAAGATCTTTTTCTCGTTGAGCACCTTCAGATCAGCCTTCGATAGATTAACAAGATGCATCGGGTCGTAAACCCGAAGTACTTCTTGTTCATCCTCATCTTCCATTACCGCCTCAGCTGTCTCACAATCCACGTACCACCATTTTAGATCTTTGAGCACGTCCTTGGGCATGAACTTCATCGGTACTTCTTTAAGGCACCGGATCGGTTTGTATTCATAACCATCCAAGGTTTTCCATCAACTCTAAGACCTCTATCCTTGTCTTCGACAAGTTTTCCCTTTTGTGGTTTCAGTAGCTCAAACTTTTTATCTTTAACACACTCTTTCCACACGATCTTCGCAATAATTCTAGCCATGTTGTCTTCGCTTCTGTTTATCAATCCCAATCTGGCTAAATCTTTTACTTCACATTCTGGCACTGTGTTTAGAGATCTCAACTTTCTCTGGAAGTACTGAATGCCATCGTACCTCTTGATCACAAAGAGCCGCAGCTGCTCGTCGTATAACCAGCAGATAATACCTTTCTTGGCTTCCGCGTATCCCTTAATATTGTAACTTTTTCTGAACATCTTAGGGACCGCCGGCTTCTTCGTCTTTACGAACCAGTGGGCACAACCTTCCTTCCATTTCGGTTGTTCCTCCCACTCAGCATCTTCCTCAGCATTCTCATCACCCAAACCTGTTCCGTCAACCTCCGGAATCTCATGTTCCACGGAGTTATCAACAATCTCACTTTCTTCTAATACGTTTTCAACCATAATCTGTTCTCCAATCCTCTCAATCTCATCCACTGGCAGCACATCATCTTCCATCATAAACTCATCATCCTCCTCATCCAACTCTTTCAATGCATCTATCACGTCTTCAACGTCAGCATCATCATCAACTGCTACAACATCGTCACCAGCTGCATTTGTAGACTCCCCCTCAGTTGTGGAAGCCCCAAGAGCCTGAGAGGTTCTTGGCAGCTCACCACCTGCACCTGCTGGTGCATTGGGATCATCGTCATGATCTTCTCTTCGTTTCGTCCTCAACTCATCATCCCTACACGTCTTCTCCCCCTAGATGCCAAGAATGCCTTGAAGGCATCTATTATTTTACCGTGTTCCACCAGGAGGGCTGCTTGTAGTCGATTGGATTCCACTAGGCTCTGAATGGTCTTTGTCTGATCAGCAACAATCCGCTCTAGTGAAGTAATCCTCTCGGAATCTGAAGTAGGCATTGGAGTTGGCGGGACATCAGCAGAAGTGACCGCAGGTGGTACACTTGGTAACCCTGCAGTAGAAGTGATGGTCGACTCCACAAACCGTGCAACTACCACCGGTGGATTAAGCGGTTGTGGTGGTAGAGACACAACTGTTGGTGCCGACGTCTCGACCGCTGTAACCTGTGCTGTAGTAGGAACAAGAGACATACCAGACAAGGCAGGTGGAGCAAAACGTACCAGCCTTGAAGATTCTCCAGCTCCCGAACCTATACCTCTCTGTTCTCTTCTTGAACGTCTAAGCACAATCTGCACTGCCTCCTCTTCATCAACTTCTTCCTCATCCTCGTTTTCCGTTCTCGGTCTCTTTCCCGTAGTCCGTTCCCGAGACACCATAAGTCTTCTCGCCTCAGCAAACGTCTCGTCCAGATCAGAGTCAGCTACCGAAGTAACTACTCTAGTAACATCTACGAACTGAGGACCCGAGACATCCATATCAAACACACCATGTACGCCAAAGGCAGCATTAAGGTCAACGTCTTCAGCAGTAGACACAGCGTGAGATACAGTAGCTGGCACAGCAGCAGAGGCAACAGTAGAAACCACAGGCGCAGCTGATACAGCATGAGGTGCTGCCGCCTGATGTGGTTGGGGGTCTCTGAACTCGTCCCCTCCTGCAGGAACATACTCCGGGTTGATGAGATACCCGAATAAAGGAGTATGCCTGGGACGCAGCTCAGGCTTGCTTCGAGTGCTCGAGGTGCGGCACTGAGCAAAGATACGTTTCGTCACGCATTCTACGTATCTTATTGGGCGTCTCTGTGGCAGCGACGGAGCGACATGATTTAAAATCATCTGTAAGAAACGAGGATACATAGTGAATCGCTCGCGCGCCACAGCCCTTCGCTGACGATCAATCTCGTAAAAGATTAGCTGACTGAATGAATATCTGCGGTTGTAAGTCAGCGCTATCATGGCCGACTGCATCGTCGCGCCCATCCCGTCTGTTCCTGCCTTCCTGCCGGACATGCATACAATTAACACATGCATCAGGAAGCGCCACTGATCTAGCAGAAATCCTTTCCTCCTCTGCGAGTCCCCCAGCGGACCCGAATAACCCATCCTCAAATAAGCTCCATCCCGGAAAGGAGCTACGAACTCCGTTGGGTCATCTCTAGTTTCTTCACCGAACTGCAGAGCCAACCGTATGTCTTCCGAGGAAAACTGTATGTTGTGACCATTTACGGTTGCTCGCATCACCGGAGGTTCAGGCCTGCAATCGTAGTACACTGTCTGCCAAAAGTCTTCAATGTTAGGCAGAGAAATAGGCAGTGTATTTGTCAGCGCGTGAAAGACTCTTGATCGCAGGAGAAACGTGATAATCTCCCTGTAGTCTTCGACGCCTCGTGCGTCTGGATCTAACGTGATGTACTGGTTATGGGCTGGAAAGAATTGTCGTTGCTCATCACCATCATCACCACCAGCACCTCCAATAGCAGCCATATCTGCACCAAACAAAACAAGTTAGACAGTGTGTAAGCAGCTCACAAGTTCGCTAAGTACCACGAGCGAAGTTGTGATTAAACCTGTACAGGCGAACTTATAGGTGAGGCGAAGTTGGGAACAACTTCGCTTCAACTATAATTGCGACTAAAAATTGTTAAGTAAAATGGTATAGGCGAAGTTGAAGTTAACTTCGCTGAATCACAACATCGCCAAAGGCGAACTTGAGTTCAAGGCGAAGTTACGGATAACTTCGCCACAGGCGAACTTAAGCTTCAAGGCGAAGTTACGGATAACTTCGCCACAGGCGAAATTAATCTCCTGGCGAAGTTGTGGATAACTTCGCCTAAACCTTAACTTCGCCTGAATCTGAAACGGCGACTGTTCAGATTCAAGGCTTAGATCCGATGTTTTCGGACCGATTTGACGATCCATCAGTGAATAACAGCATGGATTAATGATATTGAGACGTGAAGGACGTCCATGAACACGTAACACAAGGGTGAAAATCATGGTTTTGAAGGTTCGACGACCCGAGGTCTCGAACCGGGTAAAATTATAACGAACGAGTATGTTTGGGAATGATATTAACAACACATACCGTGAATAAACACTCGAAACAGAAATCAAGGATCGAAAACGAATGGAACAAGATCGCCGGAAAAATTGATTATAAGTTATAAGTTCGCCGGAATTTTTTGAAAATAATGATACTGTTACAGTATCAAAAACCTTATATAGGATAGAGTTGGGTCAGGCGAAGTTACGCTTAACTTCGCCTAGGCGAAGTTAAGCACAACTTCGCCGAATTCAACAACTTCGCCCGTAATTTCAAAATCAGCCCTTTAAGTTTGAATAATCTTGCACTTAACATTAGAAGTTTCCAAAAAGAATTAAACAAAAAAGATCATGTCCAAGTAACCAGTTTTACAATAACACAACTACAAAAATAGAAAAACTTATAAAAATTTTAACGAATTAAGGGATCAAATTTCAGTCTAGTCAGGGACCACTACGTTTTAGAAAAGATCCTAACAGGAATCATACTAACTATGTGACTGTCACTTGGATCCGTGTTTAGCTGTATTATGACATAGAGAAACAGGTTGTAAGCATGTAAATAACTTAAATGGTTTTCATTGTTTCTGTGATACGGATTAAGGTTCAGTTAAGCTCAAAATTTAAGTAGACAACAACTCAGAGATAATGATGTCTTCTATCTATTCTCAAAGCGTATTTGGCTATACCCAAGTCACCCCGAGTTGACTTCGACCCATAGTGTCTGATTAACTTGTATATACTCGTTGACTGCTTCCCGTTCTCTTCTTACTCCAGACATGAGAAGTCTTGATTGTTACTATGTCTCATAAGTACTAAAGATATACACACATTTTTTTTTTTTTTTTTTTTAAAGCAATCATTCTTATTGACTTCGGAGTATTAAACTACTGCAAGTCCCGAATCTGGATCACTGCAGTGTCTTGAAATGCTTTCTTCACGGGAATCAGATCACTCACGGGCTCGTGTATGACTGGGTAGTCGCTTTTCTGCCTATCATTCGGAAAGATATGTGTGAAGACATTCAAAACTCTTAAGGAGTTTCCACGTAAATTCAAGTAGTTTAAGTTAGTATCACATACACTTTTACGCACCATAAAAATTACCACGACATACAATGACTGTTCTAAAGCCTTTTAAGCCTAATAACTTCACTAGTTAAGAACACACAATCAGTATATATATCATTTTCCAAGGTTGGATCAATTTTCTGTTAAACACAGCAAAGAACTTCTTACGAAGTAGTAGACTTGAAAAGTAATTTCATTTCCCTAAAAAATTTTGATTTCAATCGCCCCGATCACGTCAAAGTCGTCAGATAAACGGCTATCCTGAAGATCCAATGGATCAACTGGACCGACCACATACAAGTATGTGTCCTTCTTACTAAGAATGACCGACTAATTTTCAGCACCTGAAAGAACACACGTCATAACTGCCCCGGTCACTTTCAGTCTTCCGGTTAATGGCTATCCTCATTCTCTAAGTTGAAACGAGGACCAAAACATATCCTAGGATATGTCCATCAAACTGAGGTAACCGACTAATTTTAAGCAATAATGACACATATTTTTTTTTTTTTTTTTTTTTTTTTTAAATAAACACAAAGGCATGGTTACTCGGGATTGATCATCCCGTTCAGCTCAATTAGGTTTTGAAATCTAGATTTATCAAACGCTTTTGTAAACAAGTCAGCAAAATTTTCAAGTGTATCAACCTTTTCGATCTTGATCAGTTTCTTCTCAGCACAATCCCGTATGAAGTGATGACGAATGTCAATATGCTTAGTTTTACTGTGCTTCACGGGATTGTTAATTACTGAGATAGCGGCAGTGTTATCAATTAAAATAGGAGTGAGTAAGAAATTCAGACCATAGTCGCGTAATTGTTGCTGAATCCACAAAACCTGAGAGCAGCAGTTGGATGCTGCCATGTATTCAGCTTCGCATGTTGAAATAGCAACTGATGTCTGTTTCTTGCACTGCCAGGAAACTAATCTTCCTCCAAGAAACTGACAGCCTCCCGTCGTTGACTTCCGACTCTGATTGCATCCATTATAATCAGAATCTGTATACGCCACCAGTTCAACGTCTCCTCCCTTTGGGTACCACAACCCCAGCTTCGGCTTGCCCTTGAGATACCGTAGTATCCTCTTTGCACCTTTCAAATGAGATTCTTTCGGATTTGCCTGAAAACGTGCACAAAGACAAACAGCAAACATTATATCAGGCCTAGAAGCAGTTAAATACATTAATGAACCTATTATCGCCCGATACAGAGTTGGGTCCACATCTGCGTCACCATCTGATTCAGCACCCAATTTGTGATTGACGCAGATGGGAGTATCATATGGAGAACTGTCCTCCATCTTGAATCTTTTCAGCACATCATGAACGTACTTCGTTTGATGAATGAACATCCCGTCCTTCTTCTGATCAACCTGCAATCCTAGAAAGAAAGTTAGTTCACCCATAGCACTCATCTCGAATCGTTTCTTCATGACAGCTTCAAAATCCTGACACATGGATACTCTTGATGCAGCAAAAATGATATCATCCACATAGACTTGAACCAGTAGGAAGTCACATCCTTCTCTCTTCACAAACAACGTACTGTCAATCAATCCCCTTTCAAAACCATTTTCCAGCAAGTAGTCCGATAACGTTGAATACCAGGCACGAGGTGCCTGATGTAACCCATATAACGCCTTGCTCAACCTGTATACATGATCAGGAAAGTCTGGGTCAGGAAAACCCGGAGGTTGCTCAACATACACAACCTCATCAACTTTCCCGTTTAGAAACGCGCTCTTCACATCCAACTGAAATACCTTCATCTTTTTAAATGCAGCAAACGCCAAAAACAATCGAATCGCTTCTAACCGGGCGACAGGAGCAAACACCTCATTGTAATCAATACCCTCTTGCTGATTAAAACCTTTAACAACCAGCCTCGCCTTATTTCTTACGATAATTCCCTTATCATCTCTCTTACACTTGAACACCCATTTTGTGCCTATAGCATGCACATTTCTTGGTTTTTCAACCAAGGTCCAAACTTCCATTTTCTCGAACTGAGCCAACTCTTCTTGCATGGCCTCGACCCACGAGCTGTCCTTTAAAGCCATTTGATAATTCTTTGGTTCAATTTGGCTTATAAAGCAGGAGTACAAACATTCGTTCAGTATACCCGTTTCTTTTATGCTTGTATAAACACAGGTGTGCTCATTCAAGCTACTTCTGGTTTGTACACCGGAGGACACTTCACCTATAATATTCTCCAATGGGTGATCTTTGTGAATTCTCGTGGTCGGAACAGCACCGACATGCAAATTATCTTCCAAATTTGAAGAGATCTCATCAATGGTTGTTTCTGGCTGAGAGTGAAAAGGATTAATAAATTCATCTTCAGTTGAGGCCGCAGGGGTATTGATAGGGTTTGATGTGGAAGGTTGAGATTTCTCAAACATCTGATGTTGCAATAGGTTCTCTTCCTCATCAAGCATTATCTTCGACACAGCTCTTTCGTCTTCTTCAGAAATTTCCAAATCAGGTACGTTAAACGACTTAAAAAGTTTAACATAGTCGAAAAGCTCAGCAGGTCCATTGCTTGGTTTTGGCGGTTGGTAACTAGTAATGTCAGTGTTACAAACCACCTCCACCTTGCAAGTCGACGTATTGAAGACCCGTCTGTTGGGTGTCCCAACAACATAACCGACTAGGATTCCCTCATCGGCTACTTCACCAAATTTCGAATTAGTCTTCAAAATCGAACAAGGAGACCCAAATGGTTCAAGACCGCACAAGTTGGGCTTCCTTCCGTGCATAAGCTCATAACAAGTTTTTCCAAGTCTCTTAACGGTTAGCACCCTATTCAGAACATAGCAGGCTGTAGCAACTGCTTCAGCCCAAAACATCACAGGAAGCTTCGAGTCTGCCAGCATAGTTCTGGCTCCTTCAATTAACGTTCGGTTCTTCCTTTCAGCCACTCCATTCTGTTGTGGAGTATACGGAGCGCTGTATTGATGCTCAATTCCCTTCTGAAGACAGAAGATTTCCATTTCAAAGTTCTTGAACTCTGTCCCATTGTCGCTTCTGATGAATTTAACTGATTTACTCATGACGTTCTCAACTTTTGTAATGAGATTCTTCACCATCTGAGTCGTCTCGTCTTTCGTTTTCAGAAAATACACCCACGAGTATCGTGAGTAGTCATCAGTTATCACCAAGCAGTAAGAGGTACCGCCTAGACTTTGTACATTCACGGGACCGAAGAGATCCATATGAAGTAGTTCTAGAGTACCGGCAATTGAGTTAATTTTCTTGGTGAGATGGGATTTCTTGTGTTGTTTTCCCTTCTTGCAAGCTATGCATTTGTCTTCAAAGTTAAAACTTTTTAAGGGAACGCCCATCACAAGCCCATTCTTGACAATGAAGTTCATCTTCCGAAGATGAATATGTCCCATTCTCCTGTGCCACAATTCTGATTCTGATTCGCTTGCTTTTGTCATTAAACAAGATTCTCCGGTGGCCATTTCAGTAGACCTCATGTCCATCACATATGTATTCGTTTCACGTGGAGATTTCATTACTATCCAATCGTCTGGTATTTGAAAACCAGGCTTCAATACGATCGCTTCATTTTTCGTGAAATGGACAGTGTAATCTTTATCACAAATCTGCGACACACTCAGCAGATTATGCTTTAACTCCTCCACAAAGTTTACATTTTCAAGTGTCATTCTCCCATTCGACACAGTTCCTCTACCGGTAATCCTTCCACCGCTTTCACCAGCAAAACTAACTCTAGCTCCCTGAACAGGTTTTAAGTCGTGCAACAAGTGTTTGTTGCCTGTCATGTGCCTGGAACAGCCGCTATCTACAATCCAAAGATTGTTGGCAGCCCTGTTCAACTGTTCCTGCACAATAAAACAAAGAGTTAGAATCTTGGGACCCAAGACCAATTGGTCTTGGATCGATACGTCCCGTACCCTGGCTTTCTCAAGTTAGCATCAGGATAATTTCTGTAAGTCCTGTTAGGGAATCTCCCTGCAGATTGAGTGTAATGCCTTCCAAACCTTTGAGAATTGAAAGTGTTATATCTTGTGGTTTGGTTGTAAAACTGAGGTTTGTTTTTATGAAAACTTGAATTCGATACCTTTTAGCATTTTTTAAAGTTTTCATTTTTAGCAGTAGCAAAATGACGCGTATACTCAGTTTTATTTTGCTTCACATCTCTAAATCTCGGTTTCAAAGGGCAATCTGCAACTAGATGTCCTAACTTGTTACATCTAAAGCAACATCGACTCTCCATTTTCTTGTCAAATGTTGGTTTGGATGTAGAGGCAGTGTTACCAGCCGTTTGTCTCACATAAGGTGGGACGTACGGATTGAGTGGAGAACTCTTTTTAGAAACTTTATTTTTATCTCCATCGGTGGGTAAACCTACCTTCTCTTTTGTCTGACCAGATTCGGACAACTTATCCGAATCCGATGAGACAGGACTTGAAACAGAAATATTCACACTAGAAACAGGCGAACTCGTTTCGCCACAGCTAACACTTGGTTCTACACTTGTAATCTTGATAGGAGTTGTCTGAGGAACCTCGAAATCAACAGATTTCTGAACACTTGGATTATAAGTATAGTTGTGGTTAAAGGGTGGTGGAACTTCGTGATAACCGATTCCTCCCCTCTTTGCAGAGGTACCTTGATCACTCATGAGGTGATCAAGGATTGCTGAGGAATTCCTGAACTGCTCAAGTTTGCGGTTCAGTTCCACCACCTTTACCTGGTGGTCAGCAATCTGTTTATCCCGATCAGCAATCACTTTAGTTTTTTCCTCCAAAACTTCATAACTAAGATCAATTATTTCAATTTTCTCAGCAAGTTTAAGCTTTAAGCTTTGAATGTCTTTTTCACATGCTTTTATTTTAATTTTATAACTTGTTTCTCTTGCTTTTGTAAAATGGTGATCTTCTTTAATAGTTTTAAAGTCAGCATCTAAACGGACGTACTGATCAGTCATAGTTGTTAGTTGCTCAGACAAATTTTCACAATTAGTACAAATATTCTTATTACATACCTCAGAGCGAGTGTCCTTGTCATCTGCCATGAAAGCTGTTTCTTCTTCAGTAGCTTTCTCAGTTCCATCAACCTTCTCACATTCTTTAACTTCAGCCTCAGCCATGTTTGCTTGCTCACCAGAACCACTTGAATGCAGGTTCCAGTTGTACTCACCTGCTTCTCTGGTCAACATGGCGTTAATCTCTCTGTTAACTCCAGAATGTTGTGTAGGCCGACCTTGTCCTCGTTCAACCCTCTCATTTCTGCATTCCTTGGCAAAGTGCCCGTACTGTTGACAATTATAGCACCTTACCTTGGATTTGTCGAACCCGGGCCGACCACCAACAAACTTTCTCCCAGTTTTGTTCATAAACCGTTTCACACGCCTCACAATCATTGCCATTTGCCATTGCAAATCCATCTCCTCCAGATCATCAGCATCGATCTGGTCGTAATTCTCATCTAGTACAGCAGGGTCCACAATCTTCCCCTGGATGTAGTTTTCGTAGGAAGCAATAAATGATGCATAGACTGCAAACTGCTCTTCAGCAGATTTTACACTCATAGGCATCTTGGAATAATTATTGCTTGAGGCATTAGCAGAAAAACTACTTGTGGATGCTTGAGGCTTTGAAGTACTTGATCCTCCAGCAACGAAACATACATCACCATTCGAGTTTACAGAAACGTTTCCTTCATGAGACGAGTCAGAACCTGACTCCCCTTTAGAGTAATAAGCAGCAGATTCAGGCCTCGAACTTGAGCCTGAGTTAACCTTTGCACCATACATACCAGGGTCTTGTATCTGATCTGTAGGTGTTTCTTTTCGAACCATATTAAGCTCATAAGTTCTGAGCTTGTTTACTGCCGTTTCAAGATCATAATTTGGAAAGTCTCTGTCTTCCCTCATAAGAACGGTGTACATTTCCCACTTCGGTGGGAGAGCATCGAGAAGCTTTTCAACGATCTCTTCTTCTCGGTAAGCAATCGAATAATTGCTAAGCTCTGTCATTAGATGATAGTATCTGGTGATAATATCATCCAGTGATTCGTTCTTCAAAAATTTGAAGACGGAGAACTGGGTCTTCAAAAGTTTTACCTTCGATGCACGGATACCCACATTCCCCTCGAATCTATTTTCAAGAGCATCCCAAAGCTCTCTTGCAGAAGTGTACTTTCGGAACGTATGGAGAACCTCTTGAGGAAGTGCCATTGTTATAGCTGCATGGGCCTTACTCTCAGCCTCATACATTTTCTTTTCTTCGTCCTCCATTTTGCTGTACTTCTTAACTACGTCACGGCCTTCGTATTGCATAGTTGGAGGGATATATCCATCCTGGATGCACACCCACATTTTGGCATCCTGGTATTTGATGTATTGGATGAATCTGTCCTTCCATGCCACGAAGTCAGTTCCTTTCATCAGCCTCGGGGCCTTAGTGGCAGACCCCGCTTCTACTTCCATCTTGACCAAATCGGAGATGTTAATCGACGACATCCTTGCGAAAACCTGAAAAACCTGAAAATAATAAAAAAAATATTAAAACAGCTCAGTAGGCGAAGTTAAGAATAACTTCGCTTGAAAGTTAACTTCGCTGAAAAGAGAACTTCGCTGAGCCTCAAATTCGCTTGACCTGGCGAAGTTAAAAATAACTTCGCTTAGAATGAGCGAACTTAGGGGTTAAGCGAACTTGGGTGGGAAGCGAAGTTGCGGATAACTTCGCTAAGGCGAACTTATGAGGTAAGCGAAGTTGTGGTTAACTTCGCCTGAAGACCCTAATTCCAGTGACGGCAACTTCGCCTGAAGAATGGTAACTTCGCCCGAAGAACGATAACTTCGCCCGATGAACAAGGAAACTGTTCAGATCTGTTTTCGTCGATCCAGCCGATTCCAATCAATGCAATGGCTTGAAAATGACTGTCAAGCACGAGCAAAACACAATCCCAACAAAAACACGTCCCGCGAATAGGTCAAACGAGACGTTTTCTACACCCGCGTGAAATCCCGAACCTCACAATCGAGCCGATGGCTCTGATACCAATTGTAGGCTCCTGGACGGATCGTACACGGGACGTCGCTAACAACGCAGGTGCGGAATCCCTGCGTGGGTAGATACGAGTGTAGAGTATGTAGAGATCGAACACGAAAGCAATAAACCAACCACGTTATATTGATAACAAACACGTGACCCGAAGTCACAGTTACAGACTATGACACGAACACGTTCACTGAACAACTGAAACAAACCCTAAATCGACCAACTCTAAACTGTTCGCTGAACAGTATATAAACACGACAACTTTGCCACAGGCGAAGTTGTCAATAACTTCGCTGATTCAACAAGTTCGCCATAGCGAACTTGTTGACAACTTCGCGTTTTACATAAATAATCATAATCAAAACATAATTACATTACAGACTCGATTACAAATGCTAGACTATGAACTACTGACACACATGTACCAACACCTTTTGAAAAATCTCATCTTTCATAGTTTTTGTATCATAAACATCAGAGACTATCTGCCTATCATCAACTTCATTATCAGGCTTGGCAGCAGTGGTAGTAGGAATGGTTTTTTCGGGTTCAGGTGATTTAGATTTTGTTTTATGAGTTATGGGGGATTGCTGGAATTAGTATATGACAATAGCTAATGAGTTGTCAACCTCCTCCACCTTTTGCAACCTCAGCAACCCCTTAATCACTCCTGATCTAACACCCCTTACTTTCATTAAGGTTCTTTCTCAGTTATTACAGGCTCACTCATCAAATTATCAATATTGTTTACAATCTCTTCCACAATGTCTTCAACTTCCTTCTCAACCACATTTTTCTCCACCACTACATCATTTTCATGCACATCATAATCTTGAACCATCTCCTCCAATACATCAGCCTCATAGCCTCCATAATCTCTCTCCTCCTCATCATCCTCACTTCCATAAAAATCAACTAGTGACTTTAAGACATCATCGTTAGTACCAGATTCATGAAAATTTTCCCTAGTTTGGTGCAGCTGAGGTCTTCTCAACCTCACTTACCTTGGATTAAATTTTTAAAAGAGCCTGACCTATTTGGGCTTGTAACTCAACATTTCTTTTATTCAGCTCCTCATTCTCCCTCTTTAATTCAACATTATCAAGTAGTACATCCAAAAGCCTATCAAATAATCTGAAATATGCATCAGGGGAAAGGGAGTTGATTGGTGATATACGATATGGGTCAGGATTTTGGGTGTGGATGGGTTCATGAGGTGGGCTTTCTATGATATTTGTGCTGGTTGAAGGTAATGGGTTTCTGGTTCTGATTATAGGAGTGTGAGTGTGGATAATTTGAAGAGTTGGTATATGTGCTTGGTCAGTTGTTTGTGAATGGGTTGGGGATTGGTATGGCATGTTGGGTTGGTTTATTGAGTGGGCTGGTACATATTGAGGAATGTAAGGTTCATGTATAGGCTGGTCTGGGTTTTGGGTTAAGGTTTGAGTTTGGGTTGGGTTTGGTTTAAGGTTTGGGTTTGGGAATGGGTTGGTGATTGGGTTTGGTTTTGGGAATGGGTTGGTGATTGGGTTTGGATTAGGGATGAAGTTGGTGGGGATGGAATATAAGGGTCACTGGATTGGAATTGGGGTGGAGAATGGTCTTGGATTAAAGGTTGGTTTTGGGGTGAGGTAGGTGGTGTTGGAATGGGTTGGGTTAATGTCTCCCCTAAGCCTCAGCATGTACTTCTTCAATGTGTTCCTCCTCCACAACCACATGATCACTATCATCATCATTACCATCACCTCCACCATCAACATCATCATTAGAATCAGATTCTTCATCACCCTCACTCTCTTCCTCCTCAGAAGTCACTCTTGGTGATTCTGGCACTTCCATAATTTCCATGTTGTTATCAACTAACCATGGCAAAATGTCGAATTCAACATTTGGATCAAAGTTACTTGTGGCCGCCAACCTTGCTATCCTCCTGTATACATTTGGATCTTGTAAAGCAAATGTTGTTCCCAAGGTTGGTAACCCTTGGAGCTGAAGATTGAAACTTATTTGCAGAAATCTGGGATAGACCAAGAATCTGTCATTTGTAGCTTTTCTCAAATTTGCCACCAAGCCTTCAAAGATAAGTCTTGAAAAATTGAACGACTGGTTGTAAATGATTGCAACAGTGGCATTAGAAATGTCCCTGCTCATGAGGGTCCATATTCCCCTCCTTGGTGTGAATCCCTGTATAATATGATGTATCAAGAATCGTCATAGGTTAGGGAACATCCCCTTTTTAAATTTTTCTTCATGGATATCTCCCTGGTAACCCATTGTCTCTTGAAAGATTCTCAACAATCTGTGGGTAGAGAAATGCATGGGAGCTTCCACATTATAATGCAGTTGTCGGTTGACCCTTATTAAATTTTCTGTTATTGCCACCTCATGTCCTGCCACAGTAGTCTCAATACGCCTACCATGTTCATCATCTTCCAACTCAGCGGAGCTCCAGAAATCCAGCTGATGATTTCTGTAAATAATTGGGCTTTCAGTCATGGAAAATCTAAATTAGACCACTACATCCATCTAACCATCGGCTCAACAGGTCTATTATCATCAGTGACCTGGAGAAGAGCACACATATTGTACTTTTTCTCGAAAGAATACGTCATATCTGTACACACGTAGACAAGAACACGTTTAAAGAAACGATTAGTTATTAAAGTTCATAGCTTTAACATGCAATTATTTATAATTTGAAGAAGAGATGAAAGATAGTATTTAAGAACTCGTTTTTCGACAAATTGATAACCTACACTTAAAACAGAGATATTTGTAAACATTAAATTAAATCCCTAATCCCATATAATGAGTGTTGGAAATAATTCAGTTGAAGCTTACCGAGTCGGATTAAGTTGGCTGACAAATTTAGGTTAGGAATTAGAACAAACGATTGAGATTCTGGGTAACGAGCGAGTCGGCAATAATGCAAAGTGGAAAGAGGGAAAAGGTGAAATGAAAAATTTTTCTAAGTCCCCCTTATATAGTGTGTGCTGTACACACTTGAAAGTGGGTTTTATATGCATTTTGTCGTTTTGCACATGAATAGTGCCAAAAACCCAATTTTAAATGTACCATCACAAAGCTTGCTCATTAGAGTTCATTTCCAAAGCTTGCTCGTCCAAAGTTTCTTCAGATATTTTAAAGTAATTAAAAATAAACTTAGTGGATAAGATGAAGGAAGTTTACTCGAATATACAAGATTGCTCGAGAAATAAATCACAAGGTAAATAATCAAGTATAATTCATCAAATAGGCAACCTTACTCGGAATCAATAAAGAATCCAAAAATAATAACTTAGAGATATTTCTAATAGTCAACCTTACTCGAATACCTTTATTTCACAAACCTTACTCGATTATACTTATAAAAGAAAAAAGTTAACTAATATTCATTTAAGTTTACTATAAGGCAAAATACACTCGAATATACTTTAAGAGTGCAAAGTGTGCCGGAGAGAACTTGTTATCCTTTGAAATACAAGTGTGCTCTAAGCATAAAGTGTACTTGGAAAGTAAAGTTTGCTTGAGATTTTCTAAAATAAACAAGTATGCTTGGAGAACACTTGGAATATTATATTAATAGACAAGTGTGCTCTAAACATGAAGTTTGCTCGATAAACAAATTTTACTCGAAAACACTTGGAATTTCAAAAAATAACATGTATTTCAAACCAAATCTACGAAGTATGCTTGAAAAACACAAATTTCAACTAAAATACCCAAGTTTACTCGAAACAGGTATTAAAGGCATATTCATACAAGTATTACATAATCAACAAGTGTGCTTAACAAAGACAACTTTCTAAACATCCAAGTTTACTCGAAAGTATAAAATTATCAAAGTGTACTCGATAATACATGAATAGTTCTTTCAAAGCTAGATAATCAACAAGTTTGCTTGAATGAGTTAAACTTCAATTAAAACACCTCAATTTTCTTGAAAGTTTAAAAACACCAAAGCTTACTCGATATAACATATTCAAACACATTCAAGGTTTAAAATGCAACTCTTTTTGACTTTAACTATATTTCAAACAGTTTTATCATTAAAGTTCAAAGTTTAAGAGCAAATGGTGCATAATGAGATCAAATTTCAGTTATCTCCTTCAAAATTTTGTTCTCTTTTATGAAAAGATCTCAACATAGGATCATATTGATTAAGTCACCTTTCAATACTTCATTCTCAGCATTATTATGACAGATCAGTCAGGTTAATAGCAGGTCTAGACTTAGCATGAATTTCATCACTTTGGTTATATGATTAAGGTTCAATTTAGTGCATAATAAAAAATGGGTAACACTTATTGTACTATGATGTTCCATATCTCTTCTCAAAGCTTATTTGGCTTTCTCTAGATCACCCCAATTTGACTTTAACCCCCTGATATTTGGTCAAAATATTTTTTTTATGACAGAACATATAACATTTTATGAATTTTTCCTTTTAAGGCATTTCAAACAGTTGAGGTTGAACGTTGGACTTACATGCCACGTAATACAGACTTACTAGCCATCCATTTCTGTAAGGCCCAGTACTCGGTAGCCCTACTTTGGATGTTGGATTTACTCATAAACACAGTTCTTACAAATCAGAGTTAATTAAAACCTTTACGCGGAATATAAACACCAATCATTCGTTACAAAATATTAAATCTTTTCTTTGATACCATAACCCAAAACATCATATTTAAAACATCTTTTCTTCTATCTTCAGATACCAGCCGTTTAATCCATGCCATGTGTCATCCTCATGCTAGTTCTTTGGTCTGATCACCCGCGTGCATACTAAAAGTC